>NW_027514382.1:300000-470000 GCF_048772815.1 Callospermophilus lateralis | reverse complement strand
CAAAGTTTCATGGTATTTATATCACCATTTTTCAAAGATGAAATTTGAGGCACTGTGGGTTTCAATTCATTCAGGAACCATTAAATGGTGAGGAAGCTCATTTAAATGAAAGCCCTGGAGAACTCTCACAGGCAAGCCTTTCCAAAGAGTGGCCAAAAGGTCACATGAATCCAGGACCATTGAGGTCTAAAATGTGAGGTCCATGAGTGTTTGGAATCTCAACTATGGCTGCAAAGTCTTTAAGAATAAAATATTGGGATATCGTGGCTTAGATTTCCCAAGCTCTGTGGAAAGCCATCCTGGGAATAGATCTCATTTTCCAAGGGCGATTCTCATGCATGGCCTCCTAAAATTGCAACACTATTTATTGCAACACTTCTCTGAGGTCAGTTCTAAAACTCAGTCTCTAAGGGGAATCATACCAGAGTTCAAGCCCAGGTGGACAAAGTCATCTCTTCCAAACACCACACAAATGACCACAGTTAAAACCAAAACACTCCCATATGGCCCTCATCTTCTTTTATATAGACACTCATCATAACCACTGGCTGGAGGTTTCCATGAGGTGCGCAGACCAAGACAGTGTCCAAAATATGTTCCCTTTTCTCTCATTTGCCTAAAGTCAGGGTGGCCTGGACACTTGCTGTGAACCTGGAGTAATCAAATACTCCTGTCATTAATTCAGGTCCACTTCTCCAATTTGAGGCCAACTGACCGTGGGGTTTAGAATCTTTATTTGAATTGGAGTCATGGAAAACCCAAGCACCTATAGCCTAGCCTCTGTAAGTTGGAAAAATTCATTTCACTCAAAGAATCCCTATTCTCACTTGATGGAGGTCAGGAACCTTACAGAGGAAGGCGAGAGACTTCATCCCAAAGACTGCTCTTTTGGCCATTTTGGTTTGGGATGCACACATGGGAAATTTCTTTAAATCCATCAGGTGTTGAGAATCTAAGCCACAGCCTCACACAGGGCCAAGGGGCTGATTCAGACAATCCCTTTCCAAAGCAATTAAGCAAAGAGCCACAGGTATAAACATTCATTTCCATTTGAAAACTGTTTTCTTCAGGCTTCACAAAGGGATGGCCTGAGTCAAAGACCTTCCTGACATTCAGTGCAACAGAACAATAGGTAAGCAAAAGGCCCAAAGCAGGGTTTCTCCACTGAGACTTTCCTGGTCACACTGATATCTGAGTTTTCTGAGATGCTCGCCATTCACTTCAGCTATCCAGTTCATGGCCATGTTACAGAGTTTGGAGGGGGTACATATCTTGGACACAAAACCATGGGCTTATTCTGGAGAGTGGCCAGAATTCAGGAAGAAAACAGGAACTTAGAAAGATAGTAGGTGTTGCCCATCCATAAGGCAAGCTACAGTCCATTCATCAATTTGGCTGGATAAATGCTGTGAAGCTTTCTACTAGATAGGACACATCCATTGATGCATTTTTTTTAAGGTCTACAACCCCGGACACAATGTGATACACAGACATAGAAACACTCGCCTTGTCAAACGACTTACTAGAAACAGTCCACTCCAAACTAAACAAACCTACTTTTCTACCTATTCTAAGAACATGACACAAGACCACAAACTCATAACCACAAACAAAAAGGCACCTCCTTCGCCCAGGTAGGTCTGTGACTATCCGGAGTGTCCTCTGACTTGTGGGCCAATAATGTTCCCCCGAAATGGCCTGTCCTGTCTTAGATCTGGTCTCCTTGGCCAACTCCGTTAAGTTGTCAGGAGCCAGCGGAGCCTCTACTTGCTTTCTCAGGAAAAGCTCTGCTTCAGAGCTTTCTTGCATTTGGCCTTCCTCACATCTGTAGGTACCAAGAAAGACTGACTCTGTCTTTGTAAATCCAAACAAGTGAGACCACTGGGACTGGGACTGGGACTGGCTATGGGTGCCTGGCATCCTGGATCCCAAGTTCAGAGAGTTCCATCACCACTGAAGTGTGATGGAACTGTTTTTAGTTCCTCCTTCAGGAACTGAATGAGGTCACTCTCTTGGCAACCACTTTGTCCAAACGTTGCTTCCAAGGTTCCCATGAGATGGAGGCTGGCCCTAATTCCTGTGACACTTTAACAAGTTTGAATTGTATATCAACCATAATCTCCCAGGAACAGATCTACACACAGGCCTGGGTTGGCTCATGTTCTCTGCTTTAAGAATAGAAGCTGATTCAGACACAACCCTTTATCCTGACCAAGCCGTTTGCCATGGAAGATGCCTTTTGCTCTCTCAGGTCCTTCATAGCTGCCTACATATTCTCCAGGGATCATTTCGCCATGGACATTTGAGGTTATCACCAGGTGGAAGATCCATTACATTCCAGTATTATAAGACCAACTCTTTCCCTGCTTTTCTGTAAAGTAAGATTGAGGGAATACTGTATGGTTAGGGTTAATAACAGGTTCGATTTGGGTTAGGAATCATTTTGCTGGGTGAATAATGGTATTGGGAACCTGCGATATTTATAACAATATAGAGGTGAAATGTATGCATGAAAACAGAAATCTAAGTATGATTTGAAGCCCAGAAGGGCATTGGGCCCTTGCTTGGGATACTTAGCATTGAATTAACTTCTGAACAGATGTCTCAGATAAATCGATATACAATGGCATATGACCTTGTACCTTGGATGATTGAATGTAGAAAAGAACATCCAGTCAAAAAGGGATAGTCAGTAGGATTAGAAAGATAGTAGTTAGGATTAGGAAGAAGAGTGTATGTAGAATTTGCAACAAAAGTTCTTTAGCAATAGGTTTTCGGTTAGAGAATGAATTTAAATGTCAGCACATGTGAAGAGTCAGTCACAATGATGAAATTGGGAAAATATGTAGGAAAGCAGATATAAATACAGACATTAGGTAATCAGGCAAAGTATATAGTGAGTGATAGGATTAGACATTTTCAACAGGGTTGAGGTTGAATATATTATCTTAGGAAGAAACAAATATGTAGTCACCAATAGGATTTACATTTGAGAGCATTAGGCAACCTGGACATGATATTTTTAGTAATCCATGTTCACTTTCCATTTAGGCTTTGGTACAATCATAAATGTGAACTTTGAATTCTGTGCCCAGAATATTTCTGTGATTAAATATATATATATGTAGATCATTTGACATGAGTATTTCTCCACCATTTTTAGGAGCAATATTTACTGACTACTACTGACTGATAGGTATAGATTCTTTATGTGATTTGGCGTCATGAGAAAACCCAAGCACCTCTTCATGGCTTGAAGAACTCATTTGACCCAAAGAGCCACAAGTGATGCTCATTCATTTCCATTTGAAAACAGCTTTCTTCAGGCTTCACAAAGGGGTGACCTGAGGCAAAGAACTTCCTGATATTCTGGGCAACAGAACAATAGGTAAGCAAATGGCCCAAAGCAGGGTTTCTCCACTGAGACTTTCCTGATCACACTCTCCCAGCTCACGTGTAAAGTTAGATTGAGAGAAAAGTCTATGGTTAGCGTTAATAACTTATTCGATTTTGGTTAGGAATCATTCTGAAGGATGAATAATGGTATTGGGAGACTGGGATATTTACAAGAATATATAGGTGAAATACAAGTATGAAAACAGAAATCTAGGTACAATTTGAAGCCCAGAAGGGCATTGGGCCCTTGAGTGGGTTACTTAGCTTTGAGTTATGTCCTGCCCAGATGTCTCAGATAAATCCATATTCAATGGCATAGGACCTTGTACCTTGGATGATTGAATGTTGAAGAGAACATCCAATTAAAAAAAGAAAGTCTGTAGGATTAGGAAGATACTTGCTAGGTTTAGAAACAAGAGTGAGTATAGGATTTGGACAAAAAGTTCTCTAGCAATAGGTTTTCAAGTAGAGAGTGAATGTAAATATCAGCACATGTGAAGAGTCAGTCACAATGAGAACTGGGGAAAATATGTAGGAAAGCAGATGTCAATAGAGACTTTAAAAAATCAGGCAAAGTTTAAAGTGAGGGATAGGATGAGATATTTTCAACAGGCTTGAGATTGAATATATAATCTTAGGAAGAAACAAATATATAGTCAACAATAGGATTTACATTTGAGAGCATTAGGCAACCTGGACATGGATGTTTTTAGTAATGCATGCTCACTTTCCTTTTAGGCTTTGGTACAATCATAAGAGTGACCTTTGTTTTCTGTGTCCAGAATGTTACTTTGATAAAATGTATATGTAGATTAGGTGACATGAGTATTTCTTCCACCATTACTGGGAGCAATATTTTGAAGACGTATAAATTCGTATTGGGGGAACAAAGAGGTGTACCATGTGTCTATGAATATAGAAATAATGCATGAATAGACCATACTGTGAACAAATAATGTAACTGGTTCCAAATTTAAATAATTGATTTAATTAATATCTGAAAATGTAAAGGAAATCTTAAATTGATATACATACATTCATTATAACCAGTCATAAATCTAACGGTAATATTAGGGTTATGGTTTATCAAGAAGAATGTGTGAGTTTTGCTTCAAAAGTGATTATGGAAATCGAAAATATTGTGTTTGAAAAGAAGTCTCATGAAAAGACCAGTCAAAAAATCTGGAGGAATATATGTGTTCTGAAGCAGGAAGTGATTGAAATTGAAACAAATGCCTATAAATTTGTGAACTTGTGGATGAAATATATATCCTATGATGTGCATAAACTGAGAAAATAGTAATGTACCACTGTTGAATAAAAATGAACCGGAAAATACACATCATGTCCCATAGGAAACTACTTGCATTGATATTAAACTGGGTATTACTGTAGAAATATTAGGATTTGTATGCACCATCCACTGAAGTTATCTTTCAGTACTAGGTAACAAATATGTATTTCAGGTTGATGAATATTTCTGAGAATTATCTTGTGAAAAGTTGATCATAAATCCACATACATGAATATGAATGATTTTAAGGAGTGTATAATAAGACTCATATATTTCATATTTTGAAAAATTTGTAGAGTGTGTATTCCAATCAAAATTCATCATGAAATATATATGTCATCCACAGATGCAAAAATATTTATTTCACTGAAAATGGATTTATGTATAATGTTGTTCTACTAGGAAGCTCACCCATATTTTGAATTTTCAGTTCCAACAATGTTTAGGAGGAGTGATCTCTTCTCATAATTTGTATCTGCCAGGTCAGCCACCTCACAAAAATGTACATGTGATAACAGATAGGATACTATATGTGCATATAAAAATACATGTGCTGAATAGGCTACAGAGAAATGAGACAGGAATTTGTTGAGAGCCACAGCTGAAGGGGCCCCAGCAAACTTCTAGCTGCCAGCAAATTTCCAGCTGCCGGCTGATTATTGGCTCACAGCGACCTCAGCATCATCTAGCTGATTGGCTCCTCTGTGGTGATGCTCATTGGGCTGTTTCCCTGCCCTTTCAGACCATGGAGCTGCTCCTTGGGGAACTTTTTTGGCTCCACCCAGCCAATCGGCCTCAAGAGCAGTAGGATTGTGGCAGGTGGAGAGGCTTGTGTGTGTGAGAGAGACTTTACAAGGAAGCCAGTAGTGGCAGTTGGGCTCTGAGGGTTTTTCCTGAGGAGTTGTTTTGTTTGCCGTGTGTGGTTCTAAAAATAAAGTCAGTTTTTTTTTTTTTTTGACAAGTGGCTCCTGAATCATGCCCAGCCAGACTGCAGCATTTGGTGGCTCACATGGGGAACGACTGAGGGTAAGTGATAAGGTAAACTGCTTGCCCCTGTGGGCAAGATGAAAGGATGGGTAGCCATTTTAAGATGACTCCTTTGTTTTGCTTCACTTTTGTTTTAAGTTGCCTGTTCCTGGAGATGAGTGGGACGGAAGAAAAACCACTCACATCTGAGAAAAAAATATTTACGTCTGAGGAACAGATAGGTATAAAGGACGGATGCACATGTCAGGAGGATAGAAAGGCTATAATGACTTTTTGTTGTTCCCTTTTTAATTCATTCTGTCTCAGTTTTGTTTGGCGTCATCTTGTTGGCTTGTATTATAATAGAAATACGGGATCAGAAATTAGTAAAAAACAAACTGAAAGAGTGTTAAATAAATTGTTAGAGAAAGGAGGCATCTCAGAAATATCAAGGACAGTCAGGGCATTTGTTGATACAATACAAAAATGTAGCCCATGGCTTTTGAAGGAGGAGTCATTAAATATATCACAATGGAACCATCATGGTGAAGATTTAAAAGGATTAGAAAAGAGCAGCCGAGGGACTATGCCAGTTGGCACATTGCCATTGTGGACGTTCATATCTGGTTTGCTTAGTCCAAAGCCTTCAGTTCAGACAAAGATAGAGGAACCAAGTTTAGAGCATAAAAAGCAATCAGGGGCAAAGTTAAAAAAGGAGACTGCTACTAACACCTTTCTGTCACCAGAGGATGTAAATGTCCAACTAACAAGGCCACCTCCATGTGCTGGGAGGCCCCCAACCCCAACAGTTGATAGTTCGGATCCTGAGACAGGATCTCAAGTATTAACATGCCCTGTATTTGAGGTAGGAGGGCAGCGAATTCACCATGCTTTAAATTTCAAAATAGTGAAGCAGCTAAAAGAGGCTGTAACAACATATGGTCCTCAAGCACACTTCATTGTAAGCTTGGTCGAATCCATTAACACCTTGAACATGACGCCAGCAGATTGGGCTAATATGTGTAAAGCTGTGCTAAATGGAGATCAATACCTATTATGGAAGGTTGTCAATGAGGAATTTTGCAAAGAGATGTCTAGGCGAAATGCAGCAGCTGGTTATCCTCAGAGAAATCTAGATTTGTTGTTAGAAAAGAGACCTTATGAGGATCAGCAACAACAAATTCCATATGATCCTGGCATATACGCTCAAATTGCTGTAGAGGCAGTTAGGGCATGGAAGACTTTACAAGGACATGGAGGTTTACAAGGTAAATTATCTAAGGTAATACAAGGAGCTAATGAATCTTACGCTGGATTTGTAGATAGGCTTATTGAAACAGCTACAGAGTTTTTGGAAATACAGAACAAGCAATGCCATTATTAAAACAACTGGCTTATGACCAAGCGAATCATTGCTGCAGAGGTATCATTAGACCATGGAAACATGAAGATTTAAACACATTTATTAAATTTGGTGGAGACATTAATGAACAAGAGCAAGTCATGGCAGCTGCAATAAAACAGGCTTTAGATGCCAGAGACATTAATGAAAAAGGGCAAATTGTGGCAGCTTTAGTAAAACAGGCTTTAGAAGACAGGCCAAGAACATGCTACAATTGTGAACAAACAGGACTTTTTAAAAGGAATTGCCCCATAGGAGGAGGGTTTAACAAAACTAGGTATCAAAGGACTAGAATACCGGGTATTTGGCCACGATGACGTAGAGGGAGACATTGGGCTAATGAATACCATTCTCAAACCACCATAGAGGGTACTTCATTATCAAAAAACAAACAAGCACCAGGTGTTTATCCACGATATCATGAAGAAAGGCATCCGGCTCCATTGCCAAAAAATGGACAGGGGGGCCCAATGCTCTGGGGCCCGAAACCGCAAATATATGGAGCACTGGAGGAAACCAGCAACCCCATCAGTGTAGTGCCCACGACACATTGTTCATCAGATCCCTCATCAGACAAACCAGAGGGAGTGCAGGGTTGGACATCTGTGCCTCCGCCAGATCAATACTAACTCCAGAGATGGGAGTTCAAATCATTCCCACAGGGGTGAAACGACCTCTTCCCAAAAGAACAGTAGGCTTATTATTGGGATGCAGCTCTTCTACTCTAAAAGGACTTATGATGAGTCCTGGGGTAATTGATCGCGATTATGAAGGTGAAATAAAAATTATAGCCAGTTCTCCAAAGGGTATATCAGTAATTTCTCCAGGAGATAGAATAGCACAATTACTAATAATACCCAGCCCACATGATAAATTTTACAGTTATGCTGTAGAAAGGGGTTCCAAGGGATTAGGCTCCACAGGTGTAGATTGGGCTATGCTTTCTTTAAATTTATATTCTCGCCCCATGCTAAAACTAAATATTCAAGGACATGAATTCAATGGGCTACTGGATACAGGTGCAGACCTTAGCATCATCTGTCGTCAAGAATGGCCAAAACATTGGCCATTACAACAAGCCACTCAAACGCTTCGAGGCCTAGGAGTGGCGACTAATCCCCATAAAAGTGCAACGGTATTAGATTGGAAGGATCCTGAAGGATGTGAAGGAACTATACAGCCATATGTATTGGAACATCTTCCCGTAAATTTATGGGGATGAGATGTCCTAGATCAATTAGGTTTGACATTAACAAATAACATCAATCAAAATTCACCCACTATTATGGCTAGACAAGATTTTAGGAAAGGAAAAAGATTAGAAAAGCAAGAACAAGGTATAGCAACACCAATACAAAAAGATCAAGGAACAGATAGATATGGGTTGGATTTTCAGAAAGGGCCACTGAGACAATAAATATTACTTGGAAATCAGAAAGACCAGTATGGGTTCCTCAGTGGCCCCTGACTAAAGAAAAGATACAAGTAGCCCATGACCTGGTCAAACAACAATTAGTGGAAGGACATATACAACCTTCTGTGTCTCCCCATAATACTCTCATTTTTGTCCTTAAAAAGAAATCTGGTAAATGGAGATTATTGCAAGATTTAAGAGCCATTAATAATGGGATGGTTATTATGGGACCTGCTCAATCAGAGATTCCTCAATTGTGTGCTTTGCCAAAAACTTGGTATGTTTTCGTTGTAGATATTAAAGATCGTTTTATTTTCAATTCCAATTCATCCTGAGGATATTCCAAGTTTTGCATTTACTATACCTGCACTGAATCATGAAGGTCCTGACAAGAGATATGAGTGGAAAGTACTCCCTCAAGGGATGGCTAACAGCCCAACTATGCGTCAAATTTATGTTAACAAAGTAATCCAGCCACTTAGAAATCAAATTCCTGAAATACAAATTTTTCACTATATGGATGATGTATTATTAGCACACAAAGTTAAAAACCCATTGCTAGAATGGTATGCCACACTTACAAACGTATTAAAAAATTATAATCTAGAGATAGCAATAGGTAAAATACAATTAAATTTTCCAATTAATTATTTAGTAGCTCTATTATCCTCAACCATGGTCAGTCAACCAAAAATTCAAATACGAGTAGATCAACTCAAATCAATTAATGACTTTCAAGAGTTATTAGGAGACTTAAATTGGATAAGGCCTCATCTAGGTATACCAACAGGAGAGTTGGGACCTTTATTTGATATCCTAAAAGGACCATGAGATCCAAATTCACTCAGAATGTTAACGCCTGAAGCAAGAAAAGCAATAAAAATCATTGAAACATATATGGGAAATATGCTTTTGGATAGAGTTGATATAATTTTGCATTTATTATTTATTGTACTAACAACAAAAAAAATATTTCTACAGGAGTATTTTGGGAAGAAGGTCCATTATTATGGATACATTTATCTTATTCTTCTAACACTATTATTACTTGCTATCCTGAGGCTGAGGGAGAATTAATACTCATAGGAATAAAAGCAGCAAAAAGAGTGTGTGTGGAATTTCACCCAATAAAATTATTACTCCATATACTATGAATCAAATTGATGAATTAGCTAATTAGTTAAATACTTGGGCAATAATCGTGTGTAAATCTAATGTTTCATTTGATAACCACTTACCATCTTATCTTTTATTGTCTTTTTGGTCATCGCATCCTGTAATTTTTCCAAAAATGACAAGAAAACACCTATCATGAATGCTCCAAATATATTCACCGATGGGTTAAATAATGGTACAACAGCAATAGTTACACCTGATCCAACTTTTATATTTTTAGTACCAAAACAATCAGCTCACAAGGTAGAGCTTAGTACAGTATTACAAGCTTTTGTGATTTTTAAAGATTCTGTATTTAATTTATTTTCCGATAGTCAGTATATAGTTAATGCTATAGTATCCCTTGAAGATGCTGGTAGGATTTCCCCTTTCTCTACTGTTTTCTCTTTGCTTTCCACTATACAAAGTCTAATCTGGGACAGAAAAGATCCATTCTTTATAGGACATATCAGGGCACATACAGGATTGCCTAAAGCCCTTAGTTTGGGCAATGATTTAGCAGATAAAACTACAATTGACATACATACATATTTTCTTTACACTAGAAGAAGCAATAAATTTTCTTAAAAAGTTCCATGTCAATGCTTATACTTTACAAAAGCATTTCAAAAAAACTAAGGAACATCTAGACAAATTATAAAACAATGTCAAAAATGTGTGACCTTTTTACCACAAGTTAATCTTGGAGTCAATTCTAGAGGATTGATACCTAACCATATTTGGCAGATGGACGTCACACACTTGCCAGAATTTGGAAAATTAAAATATTTGCATGTTACAGTTGATATTTGTTCTGGATTTTTAATGGGCTCCCTTCATGCTGGAGAAAAAAACTAAAGATGTTATAGCTCATTGCTTACAAAATTTTGCCACTGTGGGCATTCCAAAACAGTTAGAAACAGATAATGCCCCCGGTTACACTTCTAACTCTTTTAAACAATTTTGCTCATCATTTGGCATTACTCATATAACAGGAATCCCATTCAATCCACAGGGACAAGGCATAGTTGAAAGAGCACATCAAACAATAAAAATGTACTTATTAAAGCACAAAGACGGAATTGAGAAGGGGTATATATTCCCCAAAGATAAACTTAAATTAACGCTTTTTACTCTAAACTTTTTAAACTTGGATTCATCAGGACTTAGTGCTGTGGAAAGGCATATGTTTCCAAAAAATGTGCATAAGCCCAAGGTACTTTGGAAGGATATTCTAATAGGACAATGGAAAAGTGTTGACCCAGTAATTGTCTGGAGTCGGGCGTCTGTTTGTGTGTTTCCACAGGAAGAACAGCAGCTGATTTGGATTTTGGAGAGATTAACTAAAGTCCTGACCCAGTGATTGTCTTTAGTCAGGGGTCTGTTTGTGTGTTTCCACAGGAAGAACAGCAGGCAATATGGATTCCAGAGAAATTAACTAAAGTGATTTCTATAGACCAAAAAGAAGATGATTTGGCTCAAATTCATAACAGCTGATATCCAAAACTCCAGTTTGGCTATCCTTACATCTGCGACAGAACCAGGATGCTTTTTTCAATATCTATTTTATTATTGCCCTTTCCCACATCATGAAGTTCTATTTTTTTTTTTTTTGAGCTCATACAGACCTAGGTTAATGTTTTGCTGATCAGTTCTATTTTTTGACTATAGAGTTTTTAGACATTCCAATGGTGATTTCACCTGTAAAAAGTTATAAGGCCTTTACTATTATGTTATATGTTGTATATATTATATTATTTGTGCACACTTGTGTTTTGTGTTTTATGTTTGAATGTACATATATCCATATATCATATATGATGTGTGCTCATGAAAAAATGGATCCAAATTTTTTTTTTATTCACGTGATTTAAATAGTTTAATTTAAATTGGGTAAACAACTGTTGAGGATTGTTTTAATATGTGAACAAAAAAAGGAGTTTAGCAGAACTGTTTGTTGACTTTCCCTTTTCTTTTCATTATATTTAATAATTCTCTTCAAGATAATGTAAATTGTTAAGATAATTGGGTTTTTTAGTGCCTTCTGGAATGGTAAGTAATTTTTTCTTTAGCCATTATTGCCAGAATTCCAATCTTCAACCCAGTGCTGGTGAAGACAAAGATAAAACCAATCTACAGCTTCTGCAATAGCCATCACTGAACTGCTTGCAGAACTTGCCTGGAATATATATCACTTGTATGCATTGTGAACTAACATGTATGCATTGTGAACTATCTGTTGGTGCAGCGACTTGTGGTAGTGTTGGGGTAATTTTGCTGATGCTCTCATTGGTGGTACAATTTTTCCAAAAGGAGACATCAATTGGCTTGGTGTATCTTCCCTATTCTCACTTTATAGAGGTCAGGAACCTTACAGAGGAAGGCGAAAGACTTCATCTGCAATGACTGTACTTTCGGCCATTTTGGTTTTGGATGCACACATGGGATCTTTCTTTAGATCCATAAGGGGCTGAGAATTTAATCAACAGCCTCACACAGAGCTAAGAGGCTGATTCAGACACATCCCTTTCCAAAGCAATTAAGCAAAGAGCCACAGGTGATTTCAATTCATTTCCATTTGAAAACTGTTTTCTTCAGGTTTCACAAAGGGGTGGCCTGAGGCAAAGAACTACCTGACATTCAGGGTAACAGAACAATATGTAAGCAAAAGTCCCAAAGCAGGGTTTATCCACTGAGATTTTTCTGGTCACAGTGATCTGAGTTTTCTGAGCTTCTCGCCATTCACTTCAGCTATCCAGAACATAGCCATGTCACAGAGCTTGGAAGTGATTCATATCTTGGACACAAAACCATGAGCCTCTTCTGGAGAGTGGCCAGAATTCAGGAAGAAAACAGCAACTTAGGAAATTAGCAGGTGTTGCCCATCGATAAGGCAAGCCAAAGTCCATACATAAATCGGGCAGGATGAATGCTGGGAAGCTTTCTACCAGACAGGACACATCCATTGAATCATTCTCTTTTCTAATGTCTACAACCAAGGACACAGTGCGATACACAGACATAGAAACAGTCGCCTTGTCAAATGACTTATTAAAAACAGTTCACTACAAACCAAACAAACCACCTTTCCTACATATTCTCAGAATATGAGACAAACCAAAAAACCACACCCACATAACAAAGGCACCTCCTTCCCTCAAATGGGTTTATGACTATCCGGAGTGTCCTCTGACTGGTGGGCCACACTATGTTCCCCTGAGATGGCCTGTCCTGTATGAGATTAGGTCTCCTTGGTCAACTCTGTGAACTTGTCAGAAGCCAGGGGTGAGCCTCTACCTGCTTGCTCAGAAAAGGCCCCTCTTGAGAGCTTTCCTGTTATTTGGCCATTCCCACATCGGTAGGTATCAAGAAAGATTGACTCTATCCTTGGAAAATCAAAACAAGTGAGACCACTAAGACTGGGACTTGGACTGGCTCTGGGTGCCTGGCTTACTGGATCTAAGTTCAGAGAGTTTGATCACCACGGAAGTGACGTAAGTCACTTCCTTCAGGAATTGAATGAGTTCACTGCCTTGGCAACCACTTTGTCCTAAGAGTTGACTCCAAGGGTCCCATGAGATGGAGGCTGCCCCTGCTTCCTGTGACACTTTCACAAGTTAGAATGGTATATCAACCATAGGCACACAGGAACAGCTCTCCACACAGGCCTGGTTTGGTCCATCTTCTCTACATTAATAAGAGAGAGGCTGATTCATACATATCCCTACATCCTGACCAGGTTGTTTTCCATGGAAGATGACTTTTGCTCTCTCAGGTCTTTCATAGCTGCCTACAACTTATCCAGGTGTCATTTATGTAGGACATTTGAGGTTCTCAACAGGTGGAAGATCGCCTACATTCCTGTATTGAAATACCAACTCCTTCCCTGCTCTTCTGTAAAGTTAGATTGAGGGAAGAGTGTATGATTAGGGTGAATAACAGGTTCGATTTGGGTGAGGAATCATTCTGAGGGTTGAATAACAGTATTGGGAACCTGCGATATTTACAAGAATATATAGGTGAAATATAAGTATGAAAACAGAAATCTAGTTAAGATTTGAAGCCGAGAAGGGCATGGGAACTTGATTGGAATACTTAGCGTTGAATTACGTTCTGAACAGATGTCTAAGATAAATCGATATACAATGGCATAGGACCATGTACCTTGAATGATTGAATGTAGAAGAGAACATCAAGTCAAAAAGGAATACTCAGTAGGAACAGGAGATAGTAGTTTTAGGAAGAAGAGTGAGTATAGGATCTGGACCAAAAGTTCTTTAGCAATATGGTTTCAGTTGAGAGTGAATGTAAATGTTAGCACATGTGAAGAGTCAGTCACGATGATGAACTGGGGAAAATATGGAGGAAAGCAGATATTAATAGAGACATTAGGAAATCAGGCAAAGTATAAACTGAGTCATAGGACTAGACATTTTCAACAGGGTTGAGTTTGGATATATAATGTTAGAAAGAAACAAATATGTAGTCACCAATAGGATTGACATTTGAGAGCATTAGGCAACCTGGACATGGGTGCATTTAGTAATCCATGCTCATTTTCCATTTAGGCTTTGGTACAATCATAGGAGTGACCTTTGTTTTATGTGTCCAGAATATTACTGTGATAAAATGTATATGTAGATCAGGTGACATGGGTATTTCTTCCACCATTTCTGGGAGCACTATTTTGAAGAAATATAAATTAGTATTGGGGGTACAAAGGGTATACCCTGTGTCATAGAATATATTGATAATGCATCAATTGACCATCATGTGAATAAATAATATAACTGGTTCCACTTTAAATAATGGATTGAATTGATATCTGAAAATATATAAGAAATCTAATATTGATATACAGTCATTCATTCCAACGAGTTATACATCTAATGGTAATATTAGGGTTATGGGTTATCATGAAAGGTGTGTGGGTTTTGCTTCAAAAGTGATTAGGGAAATCGAAAATAATGTGTTTGGAAAGAAGTCTCATGAAAATATCAGTCAAGAAACATGGAGAAATACATGTGTTCTGAAGCAGGAAGTGACTGAAAGTGAAACAAATGCCTATCAATTTGCTAACTTGTGGATGAAATATGTATCCTATGATGTGCATAAACTGAAGAAATAGCAATGTACCAGTGTTGAATAAAAATGAACTTCAAAATACACATCATGTCCCATAGTAATCTACTTGAATTGATGTTAAACAGGGTCAGTTACTGTAGAAATGTTAGGATATGTATGCACCATTCAACGAAGTTAGTTTTCAGTACTAGGAAACAAGTATGTATTTTAGGTGGATGAGTATTTCTGAGAATAATCTTGTGAAAAGTTGATTATAAATCCACATACATGAATATAAATGAATTTAGGGAGTCTAAAATAAGACACATGTTTCATATTTTGAAAAATCTAGACAGAGTGCATATATATATGTATATATATATACATATATATATATATACACACACACAGAGAGAGAGACATTAAAAATTGCAATATATATGCCAATTGAAATTTATCATGAAATATATATCATCATCAGATCCAAAAATATTAATTTCACTGAACATGGATTTTTGTATAAGGTTGTTCAAATAGGAAGATCACCCATGGGTTGTATTTTCAGTTCCAACAGCGTTTACGAGGAGTGGTCATTTCTCACAATTTGTATCTGCCAATCAGCCTCCTCATGAGACTGTATGTGTGATAACCAGGTAGGATTCTATATGTGCATATAAAAACACATGTTCTGAATAAGCTAGAGAGAATGGGAGACAGTAATTTACATATTTGTTAACTTTAAAAACACATGGAAAACTATTTCAATTAAAAATTGACTAGATTTATTACTCCTACCCTATATAATGCAAAAGGCAAGTCCAACTATACACCATGCCTCCTATGAAATGCTTGTATTTCTATTTTGTTTGAGTTATTTTTCTCCATCATATTAGGATTAGTAGTCAGAGTCTATTAGGATATGGGTTAATGTCAGGGATTCAGTATTTCAAATAAATGCTGCACACAAATTTTTGCACTCTCATACAGAAAAATGCCTTGACATTACCCTCGCCTGAAGTAAGACACAATTAGAGGAGAAGAGTTAAAAATTCTGTGAATACATATCTGGAATGGAATACGCTCAGGAGTTCACAACCTTGGAGGTGGTAGAGGAGTTTCCAAAAGTAAGGGACAGGGTAAACCCTCAACAAACATGGAGCTCTGCTGGCCTAAAGACTTCTTGAGAAACTGCCTCTGAGGTTGCGCACTTGAAATATAAGTATTTGTCAGGAGCATCATTTGTAGTAAGACCATCAAAGCTGGGTGTGCATGTATGTGACCTGGAGGACATAGTTTCTTATTTTCCACTGAACATGAGGCAGCAGTGCTGATTTCTCTCTATGTAGGTTAACAGTGTCCACTGGGGGCTAAGTTTCTCTCTTTGTGGACTGTGAAGCCATTTGGTCATCCTCCACTTTTCGTGGTATTTCTTACTTCTGCACTGGGAGTTTGTTATTTGCTTCACGAAATACAAGTAGTTAACCTTGTACAGTGCTGGAGGGAGTTCTGTCACCTGTGGTGGGTAAGGGTCTGCAAGAGAATGCACCAACCATGCTTCTATCCCACATAGCTTTTCCCTTGACCATAGCATCCTGATTCTGAACATTGCCCTGAAACCTCTCCAAATAACAAGATGCCTTTACATATAAGGGTCTGCTGGCTGCACCATGTCAGTCACAAGCCATTTGGAAGACAATGGAAGATCCCCATGGCCCCACCACAGATGTTTTATCACACACCTGCCCTCCACTGCTCTAGGCCCACTACTCAGAAGGCTCCAACTTACTGGCATCTCTGTTCTACACCATTTGCATGAAACCCAGTGAATCAAGGCACTGTCTGTTATACTCATGATCAGAAACCGGACATCCAAACTTTCTCCAGTGGTACCTGGTCCTGGGAATTTCAAAAATTTCATGGTATTTATCTAGCCATTTTTCAAGGATGAAGTTGGAGGCACTGTGGGTTTCAATTCATTCAGGAACCTTTAAATTTTGAGAAAGCTGATTTCAATGAAATCTCTATAGAACTCTCACAGACAAGGCTTCTCAAAGAGTGGCCAAAAGGTCACATGAAACCAGGCCCATTGAGGTCTACAGTGTGAGTTTCATGTGTGTTTTGACTCTCAACTATGGCTGCCAAGTCATTCAGAATAAAATCATGTGATATCCTGGCTGAAATTTCCAATGCTCTGTGGAAAGGCACCCTGGGCCTAGATCTCAGTTTCCAAGGGCAACTCTCATGTGTGGCCTCTTATAATCCCAACACAATTCATGACACCTCTTCTCTGAGTTCAGTTCCAGAACTCAGTGTCTAAGGGGAATCACACCAGAGTTCACACCCAGGTGGACCCAGTCTGTTAGGGTAAAAGAAATTGAAGTTAAAGTGTAAAATAGCGGGTGTTGTAAAGTTTCTAAGCTGCAAAGCCTGAGTTAAAATGTAAAGGACCAGGTATTGTTAAGTTCCCATGCTAAACCTAAAACCTGAAATTCCTGTAGCTGTTAGGACAATTCCTTTCACTGCCCATTAAATATTCCCCCTGACCATCCAGTTGTTTAATAATCTAGGACCCTGTGCAGCTTGGCACCTAAGCATATCAGGGCCCAAACCAATCAGTTTGAATGTACCCCCCTCCTTAGGATCGACCTATCACCCCCGCCCGACCTGATTCCACCAATGAATGTGCTAATCAAGTTGGAGAGTTGTTGTTCGATTTTCCGGCTGATCAAGATGATTTCCTCTGATATATATAAAGCCTCTGCCTACCCAAAAAGTGTACTGAAGCACTGCTTAACCTCTTCTCGGGGATCTGGGCCACTGTTGCTTGTTGAGTGAGCATAGAGCCCCAGCGAACTGAATTGGATCCTCAATAAATCCCCATTGCTGTTGCATGAGCCAGTCTCTTGGTAGTCTCTTCCTCCGACGTCTGCTGGAATCTTACAAGTCATCTCTTCCAACTGCCACACAAATGACCACAATTAAAACCAAAACACTCCCACATGGCCCTCATATTCTTCCATGTAGACACTCATCATATCCTCTGGCTAAAGGTTTCCATGAGGGGCGCAGCCCAAGACAGTGTCCAAAATAAGCTCCCTTGCCTCTGGTTTGCCTAAAGTCAGGGTGGCCTGGACAACCTTCCGGTGAACCAGGAGTGGTCAAATAGGCCTGCCATTAATACTAATTTGGTTCACCAATTTGAGGCCTACTGACTGTGGGGTTTAGATTCTTTATGTGAATTGGAGTAATCAGAAAACCCAAGCACCTATGGGCTAGCCTCTGCAGGGCTTTTAAGAACTCAATTGACCCAAAGGATCCCTATTCTCACTTGATGGAGGTCAGGAACCTTACAAAGGAAGGTGAGAGACTTTATCCATAATGACTGCTCTTTTGGCCAGTTTGGTTTGAATGCATACATGGGATCATTCTTTAGATCCATCAGGTGCTGATAACCTAAGCCACAGACTCACAAAGGGCCAAAAGGCTGAATCAGACACATCTCCTTCCAAAGAAATTAAGAAAAGAGCCACAGGGGATGTCCATTCATTTCCATTTGAAAACTGTTTTCTTCAGGTTTCAAAAAGAGATGGCCTGAGGCAAAGACCTTGCTGACATTCAGGTCAACAGAACAATAGGTAAGCAAAAGGCCCAAAGCAGGGTTTCTCCAATGAGACTTAAATGGTCACTCTGATATCTGAGTATTCTGAGATGCTCTCCATTCCCTTCAGCTATCCAGTACATGGCCATGTCACAGAGCTTGGAGGTGGTACATATCTTGGAGAGAAAACCATGAGCCTATTCTGGATATTGGCCAGAATTCAGGAAGAAAACAGGAACTTAGAAAGATAGCAGGTGTTGCCCATCGATAAGGAAAGCCTCAGACCATTAATAAATTTGGCAGGATACATGCTGGGATGCGTTCTACTAGACAACACAAATCCATTGATCCATTCTCTTTTCAACTGTCTACAACCACGGACACAGTGGGATTCAGAGACATAGAAACACTCGCCTTGTCAAATGACTTACTAGAAACAGTTCACTCAAAACCAAACAAACCGCCGCTACTACCTATTCTCAGAACATGAGACAAAACCACAAACACACACACACATACAAAGACACCTCCTTCCCCCAAGTATGACTGTGACTATCCAGAGTGTCCTATGACTGGTGGGTCATACTATGTTCCACTGAAATGGCCTGTCCTTTCTCAGATCTGGTCTCCTTGTCCAACTCTGTGAAGTTGTCAGGAGCCAGTGGTGAGCCACTACCTGCTTTCTCAGAAAAGGCCCCTCTTCAGAGCTTTCCTGGCATTTGGCCATCCACACATCAGTAGTTACCAAGAAACTCTGACTCTCTCCTTGGTAAATCAAAAAAATTGAGACCCCTGGGACTGGGACTGTGACTGGCTCTGAGTGCCTGGCTTCCTGGATACCAAGTTCAGACAGTTCCATCACCAAAGAAGTGTGATGAGGTCACTTCCTTAAGGAACTGAAAGAGGTCACTATCTTGGCAACCTCTTTGCCTTCACAGTTGCTTCCAAAGGTCCCATGATATGGAGGCTGCCCCTACTTCCTGTGATACTTTCACAGGTTAGAATGGTATATCAACCATAGGCACCTAGGGACAGCTCTCCACATAGGCCTGTTTTGGTCCATCTTATCTATATGAAAAAAAGAGAGGCTGATTCAGACACAACCCTTTATCCTGACCAGGTTATTCACCATGGAAGATGTCTTTTGCTCTCTCAGGTCCTTCATAGCTGCATACATCTTCTCCATGGATCATTTCTGCATGGGCCTTTTAGGTTCTCAGCAGGTGGAGAATCCCCTACATGCCTGTATTTTGAGACCAACTCTGTCCCTGCTCTTCTGAAAAGTTAGATTGAGGGATCAGTGTATGGTTAAGGTTAATAACATGTTTGATTTGGGTTAGGAATCATTCCGCTCAATTAATAATGGTATTGGGAACCTGTGACATTTTTAAGAATATATAGGTGAAATATAAGTATGAAAACAGAAATCTAGGTAAGATTTGAAGCCCAGAAGGGCATTGGGCCTTTGATTGGGATACTTAGCATTGAATTATGTTATGCACAGATGTCTCAGATAAATCGATATACAATGAAATAGGACCTTGTACCTTGGATGATTGAATGTAGAAGAGAACATCCAATCAAACAGGGATAGTCTGTAGGATCAGGAAGATAGTCGGTAGGTGTTGAAATGAGGGCGAGTATAGACTTTGGACCAAAAGTTCTTTAACAATAGGGTTTCGGTTAGAGAGTGAATGTCAATATCAGCACATGTGTAGGGTCACTCACAATGATGAACTGGGGAAAATATGTAGCAAAGCAGATATCAATAGAGACATTAGGAAATCAGGTATAGTACAAAGTGAGTGATAATATTAGACATTTTCAACAGGGTTGAACTTGACTGTATAATCTTAGGGAAAAATAAATATGGAGTCACAAATAGATTGACATTTGAGAGCATTAGGCAATTTAGACATAGATGTTTTAGTAATCCATGGTCAATTTCCATTTAGGCTTTGGTACAATCATAAAGGTGAACTTTGCATTTTGTGTCCAGATTATTACAGTGATAAAATGTATATGTAGATCAGGTGGAGTATTTCTTCCACTGTTTCTGGGAGCAATATTTTGAAGATGCATAAATTAGTATTGGGGGTACAAATGGGTGTACCATGTGTTTATGAATATTGAGATAATGCATGAAGAGACCATACTGAGAATTAAAAATATAACTGGTTCCAACTTTAAATAATGGAATGAATTGATATCTGAAAATATACATGAAATCTTATATTGATACACATACATTCATTACAACCATTTATACATCTAATGGAAATATTAGGGTTATGGATAATCATGAAAATTGTGTATATTTTGCTTCAAAAATCATTATGAAAATCAAAAATAATGTGTTTGGAAAGAAGTTTCATGATAAGACCAGTCAAGTAACCTGCAGGAATACGTGTGTTCTGAAGCAGGAAGTGATTGAAAGTGAAACAAATACCTGTAAATTTGATAACTTTTGGATTAAATATATATCCTATGATCTGCAAAAAAAGAAGAAATAGTAATTTACCACTGTTGAATAGAAATAAACGTCAAAATACATAACATGTCCCATAGGAATCAACTTGCTTTGATATTAAACTGGGTCAGTTACTATAAAAATATTAGGATTTGTGTGCACCGTTCACTGAAGTTAGCTTTCAGTACTAGGTAACAAATATGAATTTCAGGTGGATGAATATTTCTGGAATAATCTTCTGAAAAGTTGATTATAAATCCAAGTACATGAACATGAATAAATTTATGGAGTGTATAAAAGACACATATATTTCATGTTTTGAAGAACCTGGAGAATATATATATATATATATATATACAAAAAACACACACAGAGACATTAAAAACTGGCAATATATATGCCAATAGAAATTCATCATGAAATATATATAATCCATTGAAGCAAAAATATTTATTTTACTAAACATGGATTTAAGTAAAATGTTGTTCAACTAGGAAGCTCACCCATAGGTTGAATTTTCAGTTCCAACAGTGTTTAGGAGGAGTGATCTCTTCTCACAATTTGTATCTGCCATGTCATCCACCTCACAAAAATATAAGTGTGATACCAGGTAGGATTCAATATGTGCATTAAAAATACATGTTCTGAATAGGCTTCAGAGAAAGGGAAACAAGAATTCACATATTTGTTAACTTTAAAAACACATGGAGAACTTTTTCATTTAAAAATTGACTAGATTTGTAACACCTACCCTTTATCATGCAAAAGGCAAGTCCAACTATACAACAGGCCTCCTCTGAACTGGTTGTATTTCTATTTTGTTTGGGTTATTTTTCTCCATCATATTAGGATTAGTAGTGAGAGTCTAGTAGGGTATGGGTAAGTGTCAGGGATTCAGAATTTCGAATGGAAAATAGGAAAATTAATCTCATGTGTATTCAAATATGTGCTACACAAAAATCTCCCCACTCTGATCCAGAACAATGCCTTGACATTTCCTTCACCACAAGTAAGACACAATTAGAGGAGAAGAGTTAGAAAATTTGTGAATACATATCCGGAATGGAAAATGCTCAGGAGTTCACAACCTTGGAGTTGGGACAGGAGTATCCAAAAGTAAGGGATAGGGTAAACACTCCACAAACATGAAGTTCTTTTGGCCTAAAGACTTCTTGACAAACTGCCTCTGAGTTTGGGCACTTAAACTATATGTTGTTGTCAGGAGATTTAGCTTCCTTTGTAGTGAGACCATCAATCTGGAATGGCATCTATGTGACCTGGAGGACATGGTTTCTTGTTTTCCAATGAACATTAGGCAGCAGTGATGAATTCTATCTTTGTCAGCAAACTTTGGCCACCTGGGTCTAAGTGTCTGCCCGCGTGGACTGTGAAGTCATTTGGTCATCCTCCACTTTTCGTGGTGTTCCTGGCTGCTGCACTCGTAGTTTGGTGTTGCTTCAAAAAATACAAGGAGTTCATCAGGGACACAGTGCTGGAGGGAGTTCTGTCAGGTGTGGTGGGTCAGGGTTTACAGGAGAATGCACCAACCAGGCTTCTATCCCACATAGCTTGCCCCCTTGACAAGAGCAACCTGATTCTGAACATTGCCCTGAAACCCCTCTATATAATAAGATGCCTTTACATATAAGGGTCTGCTGGCAGCAGCATGTCAGTCACAAGCCATTTGGAAGTCAAAGACATATTCACATGGCCCCACCACAGATGTTTATCACACACCTTCACACCACAGCTCTAGGCCCACTACTCAGCAGGCTCCAACTTACAGGCATCTCTGTTCTACTCCATTTTCATGAAACCCAGTCAATCAAGGCATTGTCTGGTACACTCATGATCAGGAACCAGATATCCAAAGGTTCTCCAGTGCCACCTGGTCATGGGAATTTCAAAACTTGCATGGTATTTATCTAGCCATTTTTCAAAAATGAATTTGAGACACTCTGGGTTTCAATTAATTCAGGAACCATTAAATGGTGAGGAAGCTCATTTCAACGAAAGCTCTAGAGAACTCTCATAGGCAAGTCTACAGAAACAGAGGCCAAATGGTAACATAAGCAAGGCCCATTGAGGTCTACAATGTTAGGTCCATGTGTGTTTTGACTCTCAACGATGGCTGCCAAGTCTTTCAGAATAAAATCATGTGATATCCTTGCAAAGATTCCCAGTTTTCTGTGCAAAGCCACCCTGGGCCTAGATCACAGATACCAAGAGCGAATCTCATGCGTGGCCTCCTAAAATCTCAAAACAATTCATGGCAATACTTCACTGAGGTCAGTTCCAGAAAGCAGTCTCTAAGTGGAATCACACAAGAGTTCAAGCCCAGGTGAACACAGTTATCTCTTCCAACTGACACACAAATGACCACAATTAAAACCAAAACACTTCGACATGGCCCTCATTTTCTTCCATATAGACACTCATCATAACCTCTGGCTGGAGGTTTTCATGAGGAGCGCAGTCCAAGACAGTGTCCAAAATAAGCTCCCTTGCCACTCATTTGCTAAAGTCAGGGTGGCCTGGACATACTTTCTGTGAACCAGGCGTGATGAAATAGGCATGCTGTGAAGACTACACCGCTTCTCTACTTTGAGGCCAACTGACTCAGAGGTTAAGATTCTTTATGTGAATTGGAGTCATGAGAAAACCCAAGCACCTCTGCAGGGCTTTGGAGAACTCCTCTGACCCAAAGGATCCCTATTGATGGAAGTCAGGAACCTCACAGAGGAAGGCGAGACGTCATCCACAAGGACTGCTCTTTTGGCCATTTTGGTTTTGGATGCACACATGGGATCTTTCTTTAGATCCATCAGGTGCTGAGAATCTAAGCCACAGCCTCACACAGGGCCAAGAGGCTAAATCACACACATCCCTTTCCAAAGCAATAAAGCAAAGGGCCACAGGTGATGCCCATTCATTTCCATTTGAAAACTGTTTTTCTCAGGCTTCACAAAGGGGTGGCCTGAGGCAAAGAACTTCTTGAAATTAAGGGCAACAGAACATTATGTAAGCAAAAGGCCCAAAGCAGGGTTTCTCCACTGATACTTTACTGGTCACACTGATATCTGAGTTTTCTGAGATGCTCGCCATTCCCTGCAGATATCCAGTACATGGCCATGTCACAGAGCTTGGAGGTGGTACATATCTTGGACAAAAAAACTGAGCCAATTCTGGAGATTGGAAAGAATTCAGGAAGAAAATTGGTAATTAGGAAGATAGTAGGTGTTGCCCATCCTTAAGGAAAGCCGCAACCCATTCATAAATTGGGCAGGTTGAATGCTGGGAAGCTTTCTACTAGACAGGACAAATACATTGATGCATTCTCGTTTCTAATGTATACAACCACGGACACAGTGGAATACACAGACATAGAAACACTCGCCTTGTCGAACGACTTACTAGAACAGTACACTCCAAAAAAAAAAAAAAAAAAAAAACTAACCGCCTTTCCTACCTATTCTCAGAAGATGAGACAAAATCATAAACCCACAACCACACCCACAAAGTCACCTCCTTCCCCCAAGTAGGTCTGTGACTCTACGGAGTGTCCTCTGACTGGTGGGCCACACAATGTTCCCCCGAAATGTCCTGTCCTGTCTCAGATCTGGTCTACTTGGCCAACTCTTTTAAGTTGTCAGAAGGGAATTTTGAGCCACTACCTGCTTTCTCAGGAAAGGCCCCTCTTCAAGCTCTCCTTGCTTTTGGCATCATAATATCAGTAGGAACAAAGAAAGACTGACTCTGTCTTTGGTAAATCCAAGCAAGTGAGCCCACTGGGACTGGGACTGGGACTGGCTCTGTGTACCTGGCTTCCAGGATCCCAAGTTCAGAGAGATCCATCACGAAGGAAGTGAGGTGAGGTCACTTCCTTCAGGAACTGAATGAATTCACTGTCTTGTAAACCATTTTGTCCTAATAGTTGCTTCCAAGGGTCCCATTAGATGGAGGGTTCCCCTGCTTCCTCTGAAATGTTCACAAGTTAGAATGGTATGTCAACCTTAGGAACCCGGGAATAGCTATCCACACAGGCCTGGTTTGGTCCTTCTTCTCTACATTAAGAAGAGAGAGGCTGATTCAGACACATCCCTTCATCCTGACCAGGGTGTTTGACATGGAAGATGACTTTTGCTCTCTCAGGTCCTTCATAGATGACTATATCTTCTCCAGGGTTCATTTCTACATGGATCTTTGAAGTTCTCAGCAGGTGGAAGATCCCCTACATTCCTGTATTGTAAGACCAACTCTGTCCCTGCTTTTCATTAAATTTAGATTGAGGGAACAGTGTATTCTTAGGGTTAATAAAATGTTTAAATTGGGTTAGGAATCATTCTGCGGGATGAATAATGGTATTGGGAACCTGCGATATTTATAAAAATATAGAGGTTAAATATATGAATAAAAACAGAAATCTAGGTAATTTTGAAGCCTAGAGGGCATTGGGCCCTTGATTGGGATACTTAACTTTGATTTACATTGTGCACAGATGTCTCAGAAAAATAGATATATAATGGCATAGAACCTTGTACCTTGGATGATTGAATGTCGAAGAGAACATCCAGTCAAAAACGGGTAGTCGGTAGGATTAGGTAGATAGTAGGTTTAGGAAAAAGTGTCAATATAGGATTTGGAATATATGTTCTATCGCAATAGTGTTTTGGTTAGAGAGTGAAAGTAAACATAACTTCATGTGAAGGGTCAGTCACAATGATGAACTGGGGAAAATATGTAGGAAACCACATATCAATAGAGACATAATGAAATCAGGCAAAGTATAAAGTGAGTGATATGATTAGGCATTTTCAACAGGGTAGAGTTTGAATATATAATCTTTGGAAGAAACAAATATGTAGTCACCAACAGGATTGATAATTGAGAGGATTAGGCAACATGGACAGGAATGTTTTTAGTAATCCATGTTCACTTTCCATTCAGACTCCGGTACAATCATAAGTGTGACATTTACTTTTTGTGTCCCGAATATTACTGTGATAAAATGTGTATGTAGATCTGGTGACATGAGTATTTCTTACACCATTTCTGGCAGTAATATTTAGAAGACATATACATAAGTATTGGTTGTACAAAGAGGTGTGCCCTGTGTCTATGAATATAGAGATAATGCATGAATTGACCACAGTGTGAATAAATAATATAGCTGATTCCACTTTAAATAATGGATGGAATTGATATCTGAAAATATTTAAGATATCTTATATTGATATAAAATCATTCATTCCAACCAGTTATACATCTATTGTTAATATTAGTGTTATTGTTTATCATGAACGGTGTCTGAGTTTCGCTTCAAAAATGATTATGAAAATTGAAAATAATGTGTTTTGTAAAGAAGTCTCATGAAAAGACCAGTCAAGAAACATGGATGAATACATGTGTTCTGAAGAAGGAATTGATTGAAAGTGAAACAAATGCCTATAAATTTGCGAAACTGTGGATGAAAAATATATCCTATGATGTGCATAAACTGAAGAAATCATAATGTACCAGTGTTGAATAAAAATGAACGTCAAAACACACAGCATGTCCCATTGGAATCTACTCGCATTGATGTTAAACTGGGTCAGTTACTGTAGAAATATTAGGATTTGTATGCAACATTCACTGAAGTTAGTTTTCACTAGTAGGAAAAAATATGTATTTCAGGTGGATGAATATTTCTGAGAATAATCATGTGAAAATTTGATTATAAATCCACATACATGAATATGAATGAATTTAGGAAGTGTGTAATAAGACAAATATATTTCATATTTTGAAAAATCTGGAGACTGTATATATATATATATATATATATATATATATATATATATATATATACACACACACAGACATTAAAAAGTAGCAATATATATGCCAATCGAAATTCACCATGAAATATAAATCATCCAAAATGCAAAAATATTTATTTTACTGAACATGGATTTATGTATAATGTTGTTCATCTAGGAAGCTCACCCATAGGTTTAATTTTCTGTTCCAACAGTGTTTAGGAGCTGTGATGTCTTCTCGCAATTTGTATCTGCCAAGTAAGCCACCTCACAAGATTGTACGAGTGGTACCAGGTAGGATTCTGTATGTGCATATAAAAATACATGTGCTGAATATGCTACGGAGAAAGGGAGACACGAATTCATACATTTGTTTACTTTAAAAACACATGGAGAACTCTTTCAATAAAAAAATTAACTAGTTTATACCTTCTACCCAATATAATGCAAAAGACAATTCCAACTACACACCATGCCTTCTCTGAACTGCTTGTATTTCTATTCCATTTGGGTTATTTTACTCCACCATATTAGGATTAGTAGTCAGAGTCTAATAGGGTATATGTTAGTGTCAGGGATTTAGTATTCTGAATGGAAAATTGGAAAATGAATCCAATGTGTATGCAAATATGTGCTACACAAAATTTTTCCCACTCTCATCCAGAACAATGCCTTGACAATACTTTCACCCCAAGTAAGACACAATTAGGGAAAAAGAGTTAGGAATTCTGAGAATACAAATCTGGAATGGAATATGATCAGGAGTTCACAAACTTGGAGGTGGTAGAGGAGTTTCCAAAAGTAAGGGACAGGGTCAAAACTCTCCATATAACAAGATGCCTTTACAAATAAGGGTCTGCTGGCTGCATCCTGTCAGTCACAAGGCATTTGGAAGCCAATGGCAGATCGAAATGGCCCCAGCGCATATTTTGTGTCACACACCTGCCCAACATTGCTCTAGGCCCACTGCTCAGCAGGCTCCAACTTACTGGCATATCTGATCTACACCATTTTCATGAAACCCAGTCAATCAAGGCACCGTCTGGTATACTCATGATCAGCAACAGGACATCCAAAGTTTCTCCAGTGCCACCTGGTCATGGGAATTTCAAAAATTTCATGGTATTTATCTAGCCATTTTTCAAGGATGAAGTTGGAGGCACTATGGGTTTCAATTAATTCAGGAACCATTAAATGGTGAGGAAGCTCATTTCAATGAATGCTCTGAAGAACTCTCACAGGCAAGTCTTCCCAAAGAGTGGCCAAAAGGTCACATGAAGCCAGACCCATTGAGGTCTACAATGTGAGTTCCATGTGTGTTTTGACTCTCAACTATGGCTGCCAAGTCTTTAAAAATAAAATCATGTTATATCCTGGCTGAGATTCCCAGTGCTCTGTGGAAATCCACACTGGCCTTAGATCTCAGTTTCCAAGGGTCACTCTCATGCGTGGCCTAATAAAATCCCGACAAAATTCATGGCAATACTGCTCTGAGGTCAGTTCCAGAACTCAGTCTCTAATGGGAGTCACACCAGAGTTCAAGCCCAGGTGGACCCAGTCATCTCTTCCAACCACGATACAAATGTCCACAATTAAAACCAAAACACTCCCACATGGCCCTCATCTTCTTCCATATAGACACTAATCATTACCTCTGGTAGCAGGTTTCCATGAGGGGCGCAGCCCACAACAGTGTCCAAAATAAGCTCCCTTTTTCCCTCATTTTCCTAAAGTCTGTGTGGCCTAGACACCCTTCCTGTTAACCAAGAGTGATCAAATAGGCATGCCGTTAATGCTGCTTTGCTTCTCCAATTTGAGGCCTAATTACTGTGCGGTTTAGATTCTTTATGTGAATTGGAATCATGAGAAAACCCATGCACCTATAGGCTAGCCTCTACAGGGCTTTAAATATCTCATTTGACCCAAAGTATCACTATTCTCACTTAATGGAGGTCAGGAACTTTACATAGGAAGGCGAGAGACTTCATCTACAATATCTGCTCTTTTAGCCATTTTTGTATTGGATGCACACATGAGATATTTCTTTGGATCCATCTAGTGCTGAGAATCTAAGCCACAGCCTCACACAGTGCCAAGAGGCGGATTCAGACACATCCCTTTCCAAAGCAATTAAGCACAGAGCCACAGGTGATGCCCATTCATTTCAATTTGAGAACTCTTTTCTTCAGGCTTCACAAAGGGGAGGCCTGAGGCAGAGACCTTCCTGACATTCAGGGCAATAAAACAATAGGTAAGCAAAAGGCACAAAGCAGGCTTTCTCCACTGAGACTTTACTGGTCATACTGATATCTGAGTTTTCTAAGAAGCTCGTCATTCCCTTCAGGTATCCAGTACATGTCCATGTCACAGAGCTTGGAGGTGGTACATATCTTGGACACAAAAGCATGAGCCTATTCTTTAGAGAGTCCAGAATTCAGGAAGAAAACAGGAACTTTGGAGGATAGCAGATGTTGCCCATCCATAAGTCAAGCAGCAGTCCATTCATAAATTGGGCAGTATGAAGGCTGGCAAGCTTTCTACTAGACAGGACACATCCATTGATGCATTCTCTCTTCTTATGTCTACAACCACGAACACCGTTTTATATACAGACATAAAAACACTCGCCTTGTCAAAGTACTTACCAGAAAGAGTTCACTCAATCCAAACAAACCGCCTTTGATACCTATTCTCAGAACAAGTGAAAACCACAAACCTACACCTACACCCATAAAGGCACCTCCTTTCCCTAAGTAATTTTGAGACTATTTGGAGTGTCCTCTGACTAGTGGGCCACAGTATGTTCCCTTTAAATGGCATGTTCTCTCTCAGATCTGTCCTCCTTAGCCAACTCTGTAAAGTTGTCAGGAGCCAGCATTGAGCAACTACCTTTTTCTCAGGAAAGGCCCCTCTTCAGAGCTCTCTTGGCATTTTGCCATCCTCACATCAGTAGGTACCAAGAAAGACTGACTCTGTCTTTGGTAAATCCAAACAAGTGAGACCACTGGGACTGGGACTGGGACTGGCTCTGTGTGCCTGGCTTCCTGGATCCCAAGTTCAGATAGTTCCATCAACAAGGAAGTGAGGTGAGGTCAATTCCTTCAGGAACTGAATGAGGTCACTGCCTTGGCAACCACTTTGTCCTAACATTTGCTTCCAAGGGTCCCATGAGATGCAGGCTGCCCCTACTACCTGTGACAGTTTCACAAGTTAGAATGGTATATCAACCATAGGCACCCGGGAACAACTCTCCAAGCAGGCCTGGTTTGGTCCATCTTCTCTACATTAATATTTGAGAGCCTGATTCAGACACAACCCTTCATACTGACCAGGTTGTTTTCCATGGAAGATGACTTTTGCTCTCTCAGGTCCTTCATAGCTGCCTACATCTTCTCCAGTGATCATATCTGCATGGATCTTTGAGGTTCTCAGCAGATGAACAATCCCCTACATTCCTGTATTGTAATACCAACTCTGTGCCTGCTCTTCTGTAAAGTTAGATTGAGGGAAGAGTGTATGGTTATGTTTAATAACATGTTTGATATGGGTTAGGAATTATTCTGCTGGATGAATAATGGTATTGGGAACCTGAGATATTTATAAGAATATAGAGTTGGAATATTGTAATGGTCGGGCAGGCATAGGAGAAAGAGACCACCAAGAGACTGTCTCATGCAACAACAAAGGGTTTATTGAGGGTCCAGCATGCTGGGGCTCAGAGCTCACTTGAATAGAGCAGACAGTCCTGAGAAGAGCTTACACAGAGCTTATATACTTTCCTTGGAGAGGGCAGGGAGGGAAATTTATTGATGCGTCAGGGAGAGTGGGCAGTTTGCTTTCAACGGGATGATGGAGTACATTCTGAAGTTTGGCAGTTGGGGACAGCACATTCTGGGAACAAGATTAGCAAACAGTTCTCAAGATTTCAACAGTGTTTTATTAAGCATACAGAAAAATAGGAAGTGACAAGTACCTATTTTATTAACTTTTTATTCCCCAATTCTTCTTCTGGTTACTTTTAATCATGAAAGTGATCATTGAAGGGTGTCACATTTTATGTCTCCTAGTGGGGTATATTGTTGTCTGATTACCCTAAGTTTAAATTGTCCAATTTGAGCTTCGAGAAAGGAAACTACATGGTTGAGCCAACAGGGTCCTACAGTTAGCAATAATATGAGGATTATTAATGGACAGGCCTGGGCTGATGAAAGCATAGTTAACCAGAGGGACTGTGTGAACCAAGACTCAAACCACCCTTTTTGGGCCTCTCTCTCTCGTTGACACTCTTAAAGGCATTTTCTTAATATACTCATAGGTTCTTATACAACTCCAGTATGGTCGGCATAAAAACAACCTTCTTCCCTCAATGCAGCACAAAGTCCCCCTTCTCTCATGAAGAGAAGGTTTAACCCTCGCCTGTTCTGTAAAACAAATTCAGAGAGAGAGGTTAAACATTCCTGTAAAGCTGTGATGGAGGTTTTATTATCTTTAATTTTTGGTCTATTGCTGCTTGTAATTGGGTCATTTGTTGTGTCCCATGGACTAGGGTTCCTGTGCTCACTCCTGCAGCAACTCCTATTCCTAATAGGATGGCGAAAGTGAGAGATACAGGTTCCCGGTGGAAACAGGTTGTATGCCCTCCGATTTGATCTTTAAATGAACATGCATCATCCTAGAACACTCTGGGAAACATCTGCACCATTACATAATTAATCACATCTGTTGACCATTTCATGAAAACATAAACAATGTTTAAGTATATAGAATTATACTGTTGTAGGTACGGAAAAGGAAAGGAATCTAAGATAGCACCGAAGACAGGGAAACAGCCCTATTTGGTTGCAAACGGATTTAGAGGGTATTGCTTCTGTTGTAATCAATTAATCTTCTGAACCCCAAGTTTAGGTAGTTTCAGAATTTGTACCCAACATGTAAGGGAAGGGGCTCAGAAGTTCACAGTCTGCAGAAGTTCACAAAAAGCAGTTTTTGTTTCTGTTATTTTTTCCTCTGTTCTCGGCAAATTAACTTTTCAAGGACACTGGGACAGGGAGAGCTTTTTTTTTTCTCTTTTTTTTCTCCCTGCCAGCTGTTACCATGGAGCCTAGTTGGTAACTTCTTTACTTAGAATTGTAGCCATCTCTGTGAATCCCCAGCTCAAGGCCAAAGGCCTTGTTCACTTATTTTGTGAAAAACTCGTAAGGGGGTGTCTAGCTTAGGAGTGCTGATTTTTCCAGCCACTGGCCAAGTAGAACAGGGCGACATGAAAACACGGAGTTTATCTACATTGAATTCTTTTATAGGGACTCTTTTGCTGAAAGTCTTAAAGTCAGCAATGGTGAAGACTTCTGGAGAAGGTCATATAAGACTTTTCTGTGGGCCTGGTGAAGAGGGGCAAGACGTGGAAAGCAAGGCTGAGAGCAGCTCCGTTTATCTGACAATTAGGAAGGAGAGATGTAAAAGAATATTGGGAAAGGGGTTTGTGATTTTCCTGGCAACAAAAACTTGAGCAGTAGAACAGGTAGAGCAGAGGGGACGACAGGAGTGAGTATCCCAAAAAGCCTGTGAGGGACTTTAAATTCTTAGTCACCTGTTTTCAGTGATGACAAGGCAACTTTAAAGGTCACTTTCATTACATCTTGGATAGTGGTCTGAGGGATCTCCTCAGCTGGTTTGAGCTTTGGGTTAGCTGGTAAGAGGACCTGATGGGACCTGCTCTGGGCTCTTACTGGAGAAAAGAGGACTGAGTGGGTGGAGGGGTACCTCAGTACCTGATACCTCAGCAAGGGCGCAATGGTCTGAGAACCGGCCGAGGTTTGGTTTTTTGATCTACTAAATGGAGGGGAGAAATCAGGTTGCTGAGGTAGGAGTGAAAGCAGAGAGTCTGGAGCAGAAGGCTGAGGGTTAGGATCTTTTGGAGAAGCATAGTTCAGGACGTGAGTGAAGGAGGGAAAAGGTCTTCACATAGGGGAATCTCCTTCCACCCTTTTGATCACTTGTAGAAGTTAAAAATGTCATGCATAATTTGAGGATCTAGAGAGCCTTCTGGGGTCCATCGGTTTTGGTTGTCTAATTGGTAATATGGCCAATGCTGTGTACTGAATTTGATGGGGAGTTTGGGTTCCACCAGGCAGTCCCTGTATGCTACCATCCCCATGACTTACAGAAGAAGTTGGCTTTTTCCCCTCACAGCCGTGGCTCTTTGTGGCTTTGATAGTCTGCCATGCAAACATAGTAATCTGGGCTAGCCAACCTGCATCTTGCTCGCGTGTCCCTACATCCATAATGTTTGTTTCCATTATCGATGATACAGAAGGTATTTAATAGAATTTTAGTGGGATCCACTTTATCAGATATATCCCAATAGGAAAAACCTATAGCCAGCTGACAAATGTCTGGGTGGAGAGATGGCCACCAGGTCCCTATGGGGGCTGTAAGCGAGATAGACCATACTTCTTCTCTAGTAGGATTTGTGATCAGCCATCGCTGATGAACCACCTGATGAGGTTTAGGACTACTGGTGGCCAAGGGGAGAGTCTATAGCCTTATTTATATGGTGAATACACAATTTGAAAGGGTTACTAGTCATTTCCAGTTTCCAGCAAGAGTCTGGACAGAGCGCAGGCTTGAGATGAGAGGCATGGATCCAGGAATTGATTCCGTATACATTTACTGATGTAGGTGTTATAAGTAGTACCTGGTATGTTCCTTTCCATCGGGGTTCCAGGAATGAAACCTGATGTCTTCTTATGTAGATGAAGTCTCTTAAATTATATTGAAGTGGAGTCCCCTTGTCCCCAGTTTGGTAGGCCGTGGCCAGCTGTTTGAACAGATATCAATGAGTTCTTTCAAGAGCTTTAAGTCTGTCAAGCTAGGGGGTGTGGAAGGGATCCTTAGGTCTTAGAGTTGGGGTTAGGTCCCTTACTGGAGGAAGGGCACCATAGAGAATTTCACAGGTGGTGAGGTTACACAAAGAAACAGAGGGAGTATTTCTTGCATGAAACAGTGCATAAGGCAGGAGCATAGTCCAATCTTTTATGCAGGTCTCTAAGATTAATTTCGTAAAGGTCTATTTAATGGTTCTATTTATTTTTTCTACCTGTCCTGAGTTCTGGGGTCTATAAGCATAATGTAACTACCAATTAATAACCAGGGTACTGGTTAACCTATTCTCAGAACATGAGACAAAACCAGAATCCCACACCCACACCCACAAAGGCACCTGCTTCCCCCAAGTACATCTGTGACTATCTGGAGTATTCTCTGACTGGTGGATCATACTATGTTCCCCAAAAATAGCCTGTCTTGTCTCAGATCTGGTCTTCGTGGCCAACTCTGTGAAGATTTCAGGAGCCAGCATGAGCCACTACCTGCTTTCTCAGGAAAGGCCCCTCTTCAGAGCTCTTCTGGCATTTGGCCATCCCCACATCAGTAGGTACCATGAAAGACTGACTCTGTCCCTGGTAAATCCAAAGAAGTGAGCCCACTAGGAGTAGGACTGGGACTGGCAATGGGTGCCTGGCTTCATGGATCCCAAGTTCAGAGAGTTCCAACACCAAGGAAGTGACGTGAGGTCACTTCCTTCAGAAACTGAAAGAGGTCACTCCCTTGGCAACCACTTTGTCCTAACAGTTGCTTCCTATGGTCTCTTGAGATGGAGGATGCCCCTACTTCCTGTGACACTTTCACAAGTTAGAATGGTATATAAACCATAGGCACTCAGGAATAGCTCTCCACACAGGCCTGGTTTGATCCATCTTCTCTACATTAATAAGAGAGAGGCTGATTCAGATACAATCCTTTATCCTGACCAGGTTGTTTGCCATGGAAGATGACTTTTGCTCTCTCAAGTCCTTCATAGCTGCCTACATCTTCTCCAGGAATGATTTCTGCATGGACCTTTGAGTTTCTAAGCAGGTGGAAGATCCCCTACATTCCTGTATTGTAAGACCAACACTGTCCCCGCTCTTCTGTAAAGTTAGATTGAGGGAACAGTGTATGTTAGGGTTAATAACATGTTCAATTTGGGTTAGGAATCATTCTTCGGGATGAATAATAGTATTGGGAAACTCTCTCAGATCTGGTCTCCTTGGCCAACTCAGTGAAGTTTTCAGGAGCCAGTGGTGAGACACTGCCTGCTTTCTCATGGACTGGCCCTCTTCAGAGCTCTCCTGGCATTTGGCCATCCTCACATCAGTAGGTACCAAGAAAGTCTGACTCTGTCCTTGGTAAATACAAACATGTGAGCCCACTGGGACTGGGACTGGGACTGACTCTGGGTGCCTGGCTTCTTGGATCCCCAGTTCAGAGAGTTCCATCACCAAAGAAGTGAGGTAGGTCACTTCATTCAGAAACTGAATGAGGTCACTGCCTTGGCAAACACTTTGTCCTAAAAGTTGCTTCCTAGGTTCCCATGAGATGGAGCCTGCCCCTACTTACTGTGACACTTCAAGCTAAGAATTGTATATCAAAAATAGGCACCCGGGAACAGCTCTCCACACATGCCTGATTTGGTCCAACTACTCTACATTAAGAAGAGAGAGGCTGATTCAGACACATCCCTTCATTTTGACCTGGTTGTTTTCCATGGAAAATGAATTTTTCTCTCTCAGGTCCTCCATAGCTGTCAACATCTTCTCCAGGGATCATTTCTGTAAGGACCTTTGAGGTTCTCAGCAGGTGGAAGATCCCCTACATTCCTGTATTGTAAGACAAACTGTGTCCCTACTCTTTTGTAAAGTTATATTGATGGAAGAGTGTATGGTTAGGATTAATAACATATTCGATTTGAGTTAGGAATCATTCTGCAGGATGAATAATGGTATTGGGAATCTGCGATATTTACAAGAATAAATAGGTGAAATGTAAGTATGAAAACAGAAATCTAGGTAAGATTTGAAGCCCAGAAGGGAATTGGGCCTTTGATTGTGACACTTAGCTTTGAATTATGTTCTGCACAGATGTCTCAGATAAATCGATATAAAATGGCATAGGACCTTGTACCTTGGATGATTGAATGTCGAAGAGAATATCCAGTCAAAAGGGGACAGTAGGTGGATTAGGAAGATAGTAAGTAAGTTTAGAAAAAAGAGTGAGTATAGGAATTGGACCAAAAGTTCTTTAGCAACAGGGTTTCGGTTAGTGAGTGAATGTCAATGTCAGCACATGTGAAGAATGAGTCACAATGATGAACTGGGGAAAATATGTAGGAAAGCAGATATCTATAGAGACATTATGAAATCAGACAAAGTATAAAGTGAGTGATAGTATTAGATATTTTCAACAGGGTTGAATTTGAATATATAATCTTAGGAAGAAACAAATATGTAATCATTAATAGGATTGACATTTGAGAGCATTAGCCAAATTGGACATGGATTTTTTTAGTAATCCATGTTTACATTCCATTTAGTCTTTGGTACAATCATAAGTGTGAACTTTGCATTTTGTGTCCAGAATATTACTGTGATAAAATGTATATGTAGATCAGTTGACAGAGTATTTCTTCCACCATTTCTGGGAGCAATATTTTGAAGACATATAAATTAATATTGGGGGTACAAAGAGGTGTACCCTGTGTCTATGTATGTAGAGATAATGCATGAAGAGACCATACTGTGAATAAATAATATAACTGATTACACTTTAAATAATCGATTGAATTTATATCTGAAAATATGCAGAAAATCTTATATTGATATACAATCATTAATTCCAACCAATTATACATATAATGGTAATATTACTTTAATGGTATATCAAGACGGGTGTGTGAGATTTGCTTCAAAGCGATAATGGAAATTGAAAATAATGTGTTTGGAAAGAAGTCTCATGAAACGAGCAGTCAAGAAACATTAAGGAATACATGTGTTCTGAATCAGGAAGTGATTGAAAGTGAAACAAATGCCTATCAATTTGATAAATTGTGGATGAAATATTTATCCTATGATGTGCATTAACTGAAGAAATAGTAATGTACCAGAGTTGAATAAAAATGAACGTCAAAATACACTTCATGTCCCATAGGAATCTATACACATTGATGTTAAACTGGGTGAGTTACTGTAGAAATATTAGGATTTGTGTGCACCATTCACTGAAGTTTGTTTTCAGTACTAGGAAACAAATATGTATTTCAGGTGGATGAGTATTTCTGATAATAATCTTGTGAAAAGTTGATCATAAATCCACATATATGAATATGAATGAATTTAGGGAGTGTATAATAAGACACATATATTTCATATTTTGAAAAATCTGGAGAGTATATATATATATATATATATATATATATATATATATATATATATATATAACACACACACAGAGACATTAAAAAGTAGCAATGTATATGGCAATCTAAATTAATCATGAAATATATATCATCCACAGATCCAAAAATATTCATTTTACTGAACATGGGTTTATGTATAATGTTGTTCAACTAGGAAGCTCACCCATAGGTTGAATTTTCAGTTCCAACAGCGTTTAGAATGAGTGATCTATTCTCACAAATTGTATCTGCCAATTCATCCACCTCACAAGAATGTACGTGTGGTACCAGGTAGGATTTGATATGTGCATATAAAAATACATGTGCTGAATAGGCTACAGAGAAAGGGAGACAGGAATTCAAATATTTGTTAACTTTCAAAACACATGGAGAACTATTTAAATTGAAAATTTGCTAGATTTATAACTCCTACACTACATAATGCAAAAGGCAAGTCCAACTATGCACCATGCCTGCTCTGAACTGCTTGTATTTCTATTTTGTTGGGGTAATTTATCTCCATCATATTTGCATTAGTAGTCAGAGTCCAGTAGGGTAGGTTTTAGTGTCAGGGATTAAGTATTTCGAATGAAAAATTAGATAATGAATCCAATGTGTATGCAAAAAATCTTCCCATTCTCATCCAGAACAATGCCTTGACATTACATTCGCCCCAAGTAATACACAATTAGAGGAGAAGAGTTAGAAAATCTGTGAATACATATCTGGAATGGAAAATGCTCAGGAGTTCACAAGCTTGGATGTGGAAGGGGAGTTTCCAAAAGTAAGGGACAGGGTTGATAGACCCAACCTGATCATTTATTAAAATTGGGAGCCCACTTGCCAGAAACCCATGAAAAGATAATTTTGGCTTTATTATAAATTACTGCAAATTCTGAACCTGCTTGGAATGTTTGCCCATGCCTTAAACTCACCCATGCCTGGCTCTCTGACCAGATTGCAGCCCTCTCTGAAACTTTAGTGACACCTCATAAATATTTTCTTTCCCTGGCCAGACAACGAGTCTCTGAGGCTCTAATGGTCCTCATAATTTCTGATGTTGGGGTGAGCTTAAAAAAAATGTAAACTACCGTTAGTGTGATGCTTGTTAAAGTTCTGTTATCTGTAACCCCCTTTTTGTGCATCTTTCTGGGCTATATAGCTGGGCTATAGGAAAGGTGGGTTTGCTGTCTTGCTTCCGCCATTTTGGGAGGGAGAGGTAGCCTTTCCCTTTGAAATAATTAGCTTGCCTTAATTTGATTTTGCTAGGAGTCAGTGGTCTTTACATGCGTTCCTGGTCTAATATTTTGGAGTTCCCCAGTGAGATGACCCTGCCGGACAAGATCACAAGACCAGACTGCTGTAAATTCTGAAGTTGGCCTTCCTTCCAGGGCTCCAAGCTTGAGAGCAACTCTAGGGTTTGTGCAACTTGAGATGGTCCAAGGCCTTGGAGTTAGCCTTCAGTTCAGGGAGCACTGCAGTGAACCACCGCATTAAAACTATTAGCAAGCACCTGGTGGAGGAGGCATCCATAGGTAATTGGTGCCTTTATAACATCTGATATCCGGTTAAGGGAGATCTCTTCTGATGACAGAGAGGTGGACTGAGGAGGCTCACATATACTCCTGTCTGGGACAGTAACAAGAATCATTCTGTCATCTGTTCTGTTCTCTAGGGAATTCATCTGGAAGGGTAGAGAGGTGCCAACGGGCACGCATGCGCTCCTACGGGGAGCTTTAGGAAGACATTGCATTGCTCCTCTGTTTTCCTGTTTCGGCGCCGGATTTCTGTTTTTTTTTTTGTTGTTGTTGTTGTTTTGTTCTGTGTTCTATATGTTTTTTGTTTGTTTGTTTTTGTGCATTTTGTTGTGTGATTTCTGTGGTGAAAACTTAAGGATATCGGACATGAAAATAAAGCAAGTAAGCCTGACACCCTTTGGACTGAGTTTAAAGGAACTGCAATGAACTTTACACCTCTTTGTTAAGCAGTATGAGAGAAGCCCCTAGCTGGCTGCCTGGAGCACACTCACTGCAGAGGGCAGTGCCTGCGGGGGACCTAAGAACTGAGTATCTCCCAGGTTAATAAGTGAAACTCCTTTAAAATCCCTTGTCCCTCCAGATAAAGAGAGTCACAACCTTTTGGCAGAGTCCCTGTGTTTATCTTTGTTAGCAAAGCAATAAACCTTCGTTTTTCTTTTTCTCAAAACCCTGTCCTCATTTTTAAATTGGCATTAATTGGCTTCAAGTTCAGGAACCCAACTTTAAGTTACAAATTTTGATAACCCACCAGCACCCTGGAACTTTTTGAGAGCTGACTACAGAAATGTTAGGAGATGGAGCATGCTTGTGGTGGAACTGAACCAGAGGAGCAAATCCTGTAAGTAAAAGGAGGGACTGAGGGACTCCCAGCAGCTGCTGAAGCCTTATTTTTTCAGAGAATTCCCTAGGTCTTTCCCTGCAATTTAACGATAACGCCACCTCTGTCATCTTAAAAAAGAGGGAAAAAAAGGGGACACTAAATGCAGGAAAGTCACTATGGAGACCCTTGATTTTACATTTCAGGATGCTCCTCTGTGAAAACATCTGGTCCCCTTGTGGGGACATCTGTGGTGCAACTGGTGTAGGAGATTTTTCTCTTATCTGCTCTGTTTTAAAGGCTTCTGTCTGTCAGTCATAGTCTGAAGCTCCTTTCTGTCTGTCGTGTGTCTTTGTTTCTGGCACTTTAAGACATGTGCAATAATGTGTTGATATTATATATTGTTTCTTGGGAATGATTTTACCTGAATGTGTGTCTAAATGATGATGTTTTATTGTAACAATCTGGTAGCTTATTGGGTTTTTGAAGCATTGCAGAATCTTGCCGTTAAAAGTCAGATTCAGATAATTGTTTAGTTTATGATTTCAGATAATTCATGCCAGAGAACTTAAATACTTAGGATGGAAAACTGAAGAACTCTACTTCCAAGTTGGCAAGAAATTTTCCAATCATTCAGTCTTTTTTTTTCACCAATTTTTAATTGGGTAGCCTGGGAAAATGTCACTGTGTGTACCAGTGCATTAATTTGGACAAGGATAGTAAATCATAGTATGGTATCTGTTGACAAGACAAGATGTAAAGATATAAAATTTTGTAAATTTTGTCTTAAACTTGTATCAAAATTTTCAACATCCTATCTGGAAAATTATGGTTAAAATGCGTTAGGCCTGAGGTGTCTGCTCAGAATAGCAGTTTTTTCCTGCTCCTTCCAGACCTCAGCCAGGACTTAGATTGAAATGCAAATGAAAGAAGCCTGCAAGATCAGTAGGAGACTGATATGAGGCTTAAGGAAAAAAAAAGTAAATAGTATGGTATTTACTAATTACTGGTCAGTTATTTTTTCTAGGACTCTTATTTTTTTCCTTAGATCCTTTAATTTTTCTAACTCATAATTTTGATCCTACAGGCCTAGGTTAATGTTTTTCTGATCAGTTCTATCTTTGACCAACTGTGGAGTTTTTAAAACATGGCAATGGAGATTTCACCTGCTAAAAGCTACAAGGCCTTTACTATTATTATGTGTGCACACTTTTGTTATTTGTTGTATGTCTATATATATATATATATATATATATATATATATTCTTAATCATATATATGATACAGAAATTAACATATATAAGGAGCGCTCATAATAAAAAAAGCACTCATAAAAACAAATTTTAAGGGATGCCCTCTCTCACCACTTCGGTTCAACATAGTTCTCGAATCACTGGCCAGAGCAATTAGACAGACGAAAGAAATTAAAGGCATAAAAATAGGAAAAGAACTCAAATTATCACTATTTGCAGATGACATGATTCTATACCTAGCAGACCCAAAAGGGTCTACAAAGAAACTACTAGAGCTAATAAATGAATTCAGCAAAGTGGCAGGATATAATATCAACACACATAAATCAAAGACATTCCTGTATATCAGCCACAAATCCTCTGAAATGGAAATGAGGACAACCACCCCATTCACAATATCCTCAAATAAAATAAAATACTTGGGAATCAACCTAATAAAAGAGGTGAAAGACTTATACAATGAAAACTACAGAAACCTAAAGAGAGAAATAGAAGAAGATCTTAGAAGATGGAAAAATATACCCTGTTCATGGATAGGTAGAACTAACATCATCAAAATGGCGATATTACCAAAAGTTCTCTATAGGTTTAATGCAATGCCAATCAAAATCCCAACGGCATTTCTTGTAGAAATAGAGAAAGCAATCATAAAATTTATATGGAAAAATAAAAGACCCAGAATAGCAAAAACAATGCTAAGCAGGAAGTGTGAATCAGGCGGGATAGCTATACCAGACTTCAAACTATACTACAGAGCAATAGTAACAAAAACAGCAGGGTACTGGTACCAAAACAGGTGGGTGGACCAATGGTACAGAATAGAGGACACAGAAACCAATCCACAAAACTACAACTATCTTATATTCGATAAAGGGGCTAAAAGCATGCAATTGAAGAAGGATAGCATCTTCAACAAATGGTGTTGGGAAAACTGGAAATCCATATGCAACAAAATGAAACTGAATCCCTTTCTCTTGCCATGCACAAAAGTTAACTCAAAGTGGATCAAGGAACTTGATATCAAATCAGAGACATGGCGTCTGATAGAAGAAAAAGTTGGCTATGATCTACATACTGTGGGATTGGGCTCCAAATTCCTCAATAGGACACCCATAGCACAAGTGTTAATAACTAGAATCAACAAATGGGACTTACTCAAACTAAAAAGTTTTCTCTCAGCAAAAGAAAGAATAAGAGAGGTAAATAGGGATCCTACGTCCTGGGAACAAATCTTTACTCCTCACACTTCACACAGAGCCCTAATATCCAGAATATACAAAGAACTCAAAAAATTAGACAATAAGATAACAAATAACCCAATCAACAAATGGGCCAAGGGCCTGAATAGAAATTTCTCAGAGGAGGACATACAATCAATCAACAAGTATATGAAAAAATGCTCACCATCTCTAGCAGTCAGAGAAATGCAAATCAAAACCACCCTAAGATACCATCTCACTCCAGTAAGATTAGCAGCCATTAGGAAGTCAAACAACAACAAGTGCTGGCGAGGATGTGGGGAAAAGGGTACTCTTGTACATTGCTGGTGGGACTGAAAATTGGTGCGGCCAATTTGGAAAGCAGTATGGAGATTTCTTGGAAAGCTGGGAATAAAACCACCATTTGATCCAGCTATTCCCCTACTCGGTCTATTCCCTAAAGACCTAAAAAGAGCACACTATAGGGACACTGCTACATCCATGTTCATAGCAGCACAATTCACAATAGCAAGACTGTGGAAGCAAAACCTAGATGCCATTCAATAGACGAATGGATAAAAAATATGTGGCATTTTTACACAATGGAGTATTACTCTGCATTAAGAAATGACAAAATCATAGAATTTGGAGAGAAATGGATGGCATTAGAGCAGATTATGCTAAGTGAAGCTAGCCAATCCCTCAAAAACAAATGCCAAATGTCTTCTTTGATATAAGGAGAGTAACTAAGAACAGAGTAGGGACGAAGAGCATGAGAAGAAGATTAATATTAAACAGGGATGAGAGGTGGGTGGGAAAGGGAGAGAGAAGGGAAATTTCCTGTAAATGGAAGGAGACCCTCAGGGGTATACAAAATTACATACAAGAGGAAGTGAGAAGAAAGGAGGAAAAATATGAGGGGGGAGAAATGAATTACAGTAGAGGGGGTAGAGAGAGAAGAGGGGAGGGGATGGGGGAGTGGGGATAGTAGAGGATAGGAAAGGCAGCAGAATACAACAGACACCAGAATGGCAATATGTAAATCAATGATTGTGCAACTGATGTGATTCTGCAATCTGTATATGGGGTAAAAACGGGAGTTCATATCCCACTTGAATCAAGTGTGAAATATAATATATCAAGAACTATGTAATGTTTTGAACAACCTACAATAAAAATTAATTTAAAAAAAGTGGATCCAAAGATCTTTAATTCACGTGATTAAAATTGTTCAATTTAAATTGCATAAACAGATAAAAATAAATGTTTTTAAATTTAAGCTTACAAGTTTTTATAGGTGTTCAAAAATCTAGTAAAATATTAATATCTACAAAATGTCTAAAATGCCTTGATTCTAGGACTTTTCCTTCAACAAAAAAATGGTTTACACTGTTCAATACATTTGTCTAATATTTTAATAAATAAGTAAAGTAAATTTGATGTGGAATTTCTCATTCTTGAGTACATTTGTTAGATACCCGATTGATTTACTAAGGTCTGTATCAGATTGTAAAAATCAGTCATGTGTTAAAGAGACAAAAATTTCTGAAAACATAAGTTTACCCATAACATTGTGTTTATTAAGTTTTATTTTTTCTAGAGCAAGCAACCATAAAAATTAAACAACTGATTAAATAAGAACTGTTATTTTAGAGCACTCTACTGCCATTTCTTTAAAAGCTAAACTTGGTTAATCTAGAAATATCAATGTAATATTGATGCTATTAATGTGCTCATATCTTCCAGGTATACAAGTCTGTAAGTTAGAAACATTTAAAGAGCATTATATCAAGCTGGTATTCTGAAGTTGTATGGTAATAAAAATGTACTGGGGATTTATTTACCTGTTATCAATAAGATATGTAAAGTTTTATGTTACTTTTTTCATTGGGGAACAATTTAAATGTATTTTTAAGTTAATCAGAGCCTAATATATGTAAAGGTTAAAATCTTTCAGCCTTTCTTTAATCCATGTTTTAAATGTGATTTCATATGATGTTAGATAATGTTAATGTGACCTCAAACAATTTATGTAAACTTTGTAAAATGATATTTAAAAAACAATGATCAGCTTTAGAACTAAAACACTTAATATTTATAAAGAGGCCTGCCTTACCTGAGATAAGGCTCAGTGTCCCATCTTACTACATGTGAGAATGACTACAAAAGGAGTAGGTCAGATTTTATTTCATTTAAAGTTATGTTCAAAAGTTCTTTTGTTTTTCTGTGAAGATTACTAGGATCTCAAACAGGGCATATAATGTATAACTCAGCGAAAAAATTCAGGGTAGCTATTACAGAAACTAAGTATTTTTACTCTTGTTAAAAAATTTTATTTTTAAGTTGCTTATAAGTGATCTAAAGATTCCCTGTTAGTCTTTTACAGAAGTGTTGCTTTAATAACACAACATGGGTTAATTTAAGATAATAAGTCATCACCTACAAGACAGACAGAATAATACATATCCCAATTAATGAAAAGATAAATAATAATTAAGTTATAGATATTAAAGCCCAGTATTCTCAATATAAGGCTGTTAAAATTTATTTGCTGGATGTTTAAGATTAGGATTTAAAATTAAAGTTAAATGAATCGGCCAAGAAAACAAATATTAATATTTTAAGGTATACACTTTATGTTAGCCTCCCAAAATAAGTAAGACTGGAGGTTACAAAGAAGGATTCTCAGACAGGAATGCCTGATAACTATAAAAAGAGACTATTAAGAGGAGCTGCCAGAGGCAGAAAATTTAGTTTAGGGCCTACAGATATTCCTAACCTACAGAGGTAGGCTTGGTGTTTGCTAGTATGATTATCCAGCCCTGAGTAACAGAATTAAAGGTTTCTCTATTAGACACAGAGGTCATACTAGAAAAAGGATTTTGCAAGATCAGATGACATTAAATTAATAAACTGTATCTTATGGGGAGGGACAACTGTAAAACAAAAAATTAAATATTAAGTTGACAGTCCTGATAACTGAGGATATTAAAGAATGGTGAGGGAACTTCTATACGGTGACATGTTCCAGCTGCTGCAACATTTATTCATTACTCTTGGTTTTTGTTACTCTCATAGAAGAACCCATTCCCAGATGACTTTACAACCTGTTCTTCCCCAACCAGACTTCAAACCAAGCTGAAATCTAAAAGGCAACTCATGTCCCTCAACTAAATTCTAAAAGGCAACTCATGTCCCTCATGCCATGACCCTTACGTCACCCTCTCTCAGCGCAGAAGAATCCAAAATGCGTGAGGCCTCCCTTCTTACAACAATGGAGCCAAAAATAAATAGACTATCAATATACGTAATTAATTAAGTCAGGTAAAATCAGGGAGACCCGTTTTGGGTGAGTTCTAGAAATTTGGAGACTGTTACCTGAGGGATTTAAATTTCCTCAGTGCACTTCCCTTAATCTATCAAAGATTTGAAAGGAACACATAAGAAAAGGGGGGAATGATAGGCCCAACCTGATCTTTTATTAAAATTGGGAGCCATCTTGCCACAAAGCCATGATAAGATAATTTTGGCTTTACTATAAATTACTGCAAATTCTGAACCTGCTTGGAATGCCTGCCCATGCCTTGAACTCACCCATATCTGGCTCTCTGACCAGATAGCAGCACTCTGTGAAACATTAGTGACACATCATAAATATTGGCCTTCCCTGGACAGACAATGACCATCTCTGAGGGTCTAATGGTCCTCACAAATTCTGATGTTGGGGCCAGCAAAAAAAAAAAAAAAAAAAAAAAAAAATATATATATATATATATATATATATATATATATATATATATATATATATATATATATATATATAAACTACCATTAGTGTGATGCTTGTCCGAGTTCTGTTATCTCTAACCCCCCTTTTGTGTAACTTTCTGGGCTTTAAAGCTGGGCTGTAGGTAAGTTGGGGTTGCTGTCTTGTTCCGGCCGTTTTGGGAGGGAGAGTTAGCCTGGCTGGTGAAAATAATAAGCTTAGTTTAATTTGATTTTAATTGGAGTCACTGGTCTTTTCTTGCATCCTTGTCTAACAGGTAAACACTCCACAAACATGGAGCTCTGCTGGCCTAACGACTTTTTGAGAAACTGCCTCTGAGGTTGGGCACTTGAAATATATGTTGTTTTCAGGAGCTTTAGCTTCCTTTGTTGTGAGACCATCAAAGCTGGCTCTGCATCTATGTGACCTGAAGAAATTGGTTTCTTATTTTCCAATGAAAATGAGGCAAAGTGCTGAATTCTCTCTTTGTAGGTAAACTGTGGCCACTGAAGGCTAAGTGTCTCCCTGTGTGGACTGTGTACCCATTTAGTCATCCTCCACTATTCATGGTGTTTCTTGCTGCTGCACTGGGAGTTTGGTATTTGCTCTACGAAATACAAGAAGTTCAACTGGGACACAGTTCTGAAGGTAGTTCTGTCACGTGTGGTCGGTCAGAGTCTGCAGGAGAATGCACCAACCAGGATTCTATCCCACATAGCTTGCCCACTTGAAGATAGCAACCTGATTCGGAACATTGCCCTGAAACCTCTCCATATAACAAGATGCCTTTACATATAAGGGTCTGCTGGCTGCACCATGTCAGCCACAAGCCATTTGGAAGTCAATGGTAGATCCAAATGGCCCCAACACAAATGTTTTATCCCACACCTGCACACCACAGTTCTGGGCCCAATACTCAGCAGGCTCCAACATACTGGCATTTCAGTTCTACACCATTTTCATGAAACCCAGTCAATCAAACCACTGTCTGGAACACTCCTGATCAGCAACAGGACATCCAAATGTTCTCCTCTGACACCTGGTTATGGGAATTTCAAAAATTTCTTGGTATTTATCTAGCATTTTTCACGGATGAAGTTGGAGGCACTGTAGGTTTCAATTCTTTCAAGAACCATTAAATGGTATGGAAGCTCATTTCAATGAAAGCTCTGGAGAATTCTCACAGTCAAGGCTTCCCAAAGAGTCGCCAAAAGATCACATGAACCCAGGCCCATTGAGGTCTAGAGTGTGAGGTCCATGTTTTTTTTGAATCTCATCTATGGCTGCCAAGTCTTTCATAATAAAATCATGTGATATCCTGGCTGAGATTCCCGATGCTCTGTGGAAAGCCACCCTGGGACTTGATCTCAGTTTCCAAGGGCGACTCTAATGCGTGGCCTCCTAAAATCCCAAGAGAACTCATGGCAATATTTCTCTGAGGTCAGTTTCAGAACTCAGTCTGTAAGGGGAATCACACCAGACTTCAAGCCCAGGTGGACCCAGTCATCTATTTCAACCACCACACAAATGACCACAATTAAAACCAAAACACTCCCACATGGCCCTCATCTTCTTCCATATAGACACTCATCATAACCTCTGGCTGGGGTTTTCCATGAGGGGCAAAGCTCACGACAGTGTCCAAAATAAGCTCCCTTACCCCTCATTTGCCTAAAATCAGGGTGGCCTGGACACCCTTCCTGTGAACCAGTAGTGATCAAATATGCCTGCCATTTGTACTGCCCAGCTTCTCCAATATGAGGCCTACTGACTGTTTGGTATAGATTTTTTATGTGAATTGGAGTCATGAGAAAACCCAAGCAATTACGGGCTAGCCTCTGCAGGGTTTTGAAGAACTCATTTGACCCAATGGATCCCTCTTCTCACTTGATGTAGGTCAGAAACCTTACAGAGGAAGGCGAGGGACTTCAACCACAATGACTGCCCTTTTGGCCATTTTGGTTTTGGAAGCACAAAAGGAATGTTTCTTTAGATCCATCAGGTGCTGAGAATCTAAGCCACAGCCTCACACAGGGCCAAGAGGCTGATTCAGACACATCCCTTTTGGAAGAAATTAAGCAAAGAGCCACAAGTTATGCCCATTCATTTCCATTTGAAAACTGTTTTCTTCAGGCTTCACAAAGGGTTGGCCTGAGGCAAAGACCTTCCTGACATTCAGGGCAACAGAACATTATGTAAGAAAAGGCCCAAAGCAGGGTTTCTCCACTGAGATTTTACTGGTCACACTGATATCTGAGTTTTCTGAGATGCTCGCCATTCCCTTCAGCTATCCAGTACATGGCCATGTCACAGAGCTTGGAGGTGGTACATATCTTGGACTCAAAACCATGAGCCTGTTGTGGAGAGTGCCCAGAATTCAGGAAGAGTACAGGAACTTAGGAATATTGTAGGTGTTGCCCATCCATAAGGCAAGCCACAGTCCTTTCATAAATTGGGCAGGATGAATGCTGTTAAACTTTCTCCTGGAGAGGACAAATCCATTGATGCATTATCTTTTCTAATGTCTACAACCAGAGATACAGTGGGATACACAGATATAGAAACACTTGCCTTGTCAAACAACTTACTAGAAACAGTCCACTCAATACCAAACAAATAGCCTTTCCTACCTATCACGCCTTTCCTACTGTATCAACATACACTAGTTATTCATCACCCCCTGCCCCGGTTATTTTGCTGCAGTGGGACTGCTGCAGATGGTGGCCCATACAGGGAGCCCTGGGACACTTGGGGGTAAGTGACGAATAAAAGCTGCCCATCCATAGATAGGATGGGAGCAAATCTGCTCATCCCTAGGCAGATAGGGGGAGAGGAAAAACGGTCATTTCAAAAAATGGAGAAGATTGATACAGTATGATTGTGTCCTGTTTTATCTCAGTGTATTGTATTGTCTTTGTGATGAAAATAAGGAAGGGGTGAGAAGTAAATTGATAATCGAAAGAGGCACCCCAGTGGAAACAAGAGCAATTAGGGCATGTGTTGATGGAAGCCCAGGAAGTCTAATCAGAAAGAAAAAGAAAGTTAAGAAGAAGAAGGATTATCAGGAAAAAAGTTTCAGCAAAAGGCTGTTACTGAATACTTTTCGTTTCCGGAGTGTATGTGAATAGGCGCCTCGGCTGCCACATGCTCAAGCCAGTCACTGTGCAGCAAGGGCTTTTCAAGCAGTGGCAGCTGGCAATTCCCCGCCCCCAGCCTGGGGAGCGGGGCCCCGTGGCAGTTTGAGTCCTGGAAACTCCCCAGGGCCATCTGTGGCTGCCCAGGATGCTACAGCCAGCCATAGATGCTACTGGCTCCCTGATGTTTGGTCATTTTCAATGCCAATAACTAAGCTACAATGGTTCTCCCACACCCGGAAGATAATAAATAATAAGCACTATTAAGGCTTTTTTCAAATGTAAAAAAACCTTGAGATAATGTACTAAATTTTTCAGAAGGTTGTTTTCTTAGCACCTGTGGAATACTATAGGATTTTCTTTAGCCAGTGGTAGGAGTTCCTGCCTTCATCCCAGTGCCGGTGAGGACAAGGGTGGAAGAATTTCCAGTGTTGCTGAAAACCGGAGGAGACTTCGGCTGAGAAACGGAGGAGACTTTGGATCAAGCTAGCTGCCTTCAGAACTTTCCTGGGCTGTGATTTAAGCTAGCTGCCTGCAGAATTTACATGGACTGTGATTTAAGCTAGCTGCCTGCAGAACTTACCAGGACTGTGATTTAAGCTAGCTGCCTGCAGAACATACCTGGACTGTGGTTTACCTGAACTGTGAGTTAATCTATTGAGACACTGCTTTACCTGGACTGAGACAACAAACTGTAATCTATAACAAATTTTAACTCGGTGTCTTTGCTAACAGTGTCATTGCTGGTATTATTTCTCCAAGTGCTTCATCAATTGGCTTGTATTGTGACATTTTGTATCCTCCCTTTCTGTTTGTAGCAGGTTATTTATGGTGTTTCTGTAAAAACCACTGTGGTCTTTATTTAAATTAAATAAAAGGGGGAAATGTTAGAGTCTGTAAACATGTCAAAATAACACCTGGCATTTTGCCAGGGGAATGTTAGAGTGTGTAAACAAGTCTGGATGATGCCTGGCAAAATGCCAGAGGGAGTGGTTTGAGATGTAACAAAAGCGAGCCATTAAGTGTGGAGATTCCTGATTGGTTGGCTGCAGTATCTAGTTTATGTTAATAAGATAAGCTGGGTGGAATGTATAAATACCTCTATTGTCCTACAATAAATGGCTTCCACTCCTGCTATATCAACATACACATGTTATTCATAACCCCCACCCCCCGGTTATTTTGCTCCAACCGGACCGCGGCAGTATCTGCCAAGTCAAAAACCTCTCAAGTATGAACATGTGATACCAGGTAGGATTCTATATGTGCATATAAAAATACATGTGCTGAATAGGCTACACAAAAAGGGAGAGAGGAATTCACATATTTGTTAACTTTAAAAACACATGTAGAACTATTTTAATTAAAAATTGACTAGATTTATAACTCCTACCCTATATAATGCAAAAGGCAAGTCCAACTATACAACATGACTCCTCTGAACTGCTTGTATTTCTATTTTGTTTGGGTTATTAATCTCCATCATATTAGGATTAGTAGTCAGAGTCTAGTAGGGTATGGGTTAGTGTCCAAAATAAGCTCCCTTGCCCCTCATTTGCCTAAAGTCATGGTGGCCTGGACACCCTGCATGTGAACCAGGAGTGATAAAATAGGACTGCAGTTAATACGGCTCTGCTTCTCCAATTTGAGGCCTACTGACTGTCAGGTAACGATTCTTTATGTGATTTGGAGTCATGAGAAAACACAACCACTTCTTCAGGGCATTGAAGAATTCATTTGAACCAAAGGATTCCTATTCTCACTTGATGTAGGTCAGAAACCTAACAAAGGAACGCAAGAGACTTCATTCACCATAACAGATCTTTTTGCCATTTTGGTTATGGATGCACACATGGGATCTTTCTTTAGATCCATGAGGTGCTGAGAATCTAAGCCACAACCGCACACAGGGCCAAGAGGCTGATTCAGACACATCCCTTTCCAAAGAAATTAAGCAAAGAGCCACAGGTGATGCCCTTTCATTTACATTTGAAAACTGTTTTCTTCAGGCTTAACAAAGGGGTGGGCTGAGGGAAAGAACTTCCTGACATTCAGGGCAACAGAAATATAGGTAAGAGAATGGCCAAAGCAGGATTTCTCCACTGAGACTTTCCTGGTCACACGGATATCTGAGTTTTCTGTGATTCTCCCATTCCATTCAGCTGTCCAGTACATGGCCATGGCACAGAGCTTGGAGGTGGTATATATCTTGGACACAAAACCATGAGCCTATTCTGGAGAGTGGCCAGAATTCAGGAAGAAAACAGGAACTTAGGAAGATAGTAGGTGTTCCCCATCCATAAGACACACCGCAGTCCATCCATCAGTTGAGCAGGATGAATGCTGGGAAGCTTTCTACTAGACAGGATACATCCATTGGTGCATTCTGTTTTTTAATGTCCAAAACCACGTACACAGTGGGATACACCGAACTAGAATCACTCACCTTGTCAAACGATTTACTAGAAACAGTCCATTCCAAACCAAACAATCCACCTTTCCTGCCTATTTTCAGAACATGAGACAAAACCACAAACTCACACCCACACCCACAAAGGCATCTCCTTCCCACAAGTAAGTCTCTGACTCTCCAGTGTGTCCTCTGTCTGTTGAGCCAAACTATGTTCCCCGAAATGGCAAGTCCTGTCTCAGTTCTGGTTGCCTTGGCCAACTCTGTGAAGTTGTCAGGATCCAGTGGTGAGCCACTACCTGCTTTCTCAGGAAAGACCCTCTTCATATCTGTCCTGGCATTTGGCCGTTCTCTCAGCAGTAGGTAACAAGAAAGACTGACTCTGTCCTTGGTAAATCCAAACAACTGAGCCCAGTGGGAGTGGGACTGGGACTGGCTCTGGGTGTCTGGCATCTTGGATCCCAATTTCAGAGAGTTCCAATACCAAGGAAGTGAGGTAGGACACTTCCTTCAAGAACTGAATGAGGTCACTCCCTTGGCAACCACTTTGTCCTAACAGTTGCTTCCAAGGGTCCCATGAGATAGAGGCTGCCCCTACTTCCTGTGACACTTTTGCAAGTTAGAATGGTATATCAACCATAGGGACCCGGGAACATCCCTCAACAAAGGCCTGGTTTGGTCCACCTTCTCTACATTTAGAATAGAGAGACTGATTCAGACACGACCCTTCATCCTGACCAGGTGGTTTGCCATGCAAGGTGACTTTTGCTCTCTCAACTCCTTCATAGCTGCCTACATCTTCTCCAGGTATCATTTCTGCATGGACCTTTGAGGTTCTCAGCAGGTTTAAGATGACCTACATTCCTGTATTGTAAAAACAACTCTGTCCCTGCTCTTCTGTAAACTTAGATTGAGGGAAGAGTGTATGGTTAGGGTTAATAAAAGGTTCGATTTGGGTTAAGAATCATTCTGCAGGATGAATAATTGTATTGGGAACCTGTAATATTTACAAGAATGTAAAAGTGAAATATTAGAATGAAAACAGAAATCTAGGTAAGATTTGAAGCCCAGAAGGGTATTGGGCCCTTGATTGGGATACTTAGCTTTAAATTATGTTCTGCAGAGATGTCTCAGATAAATCGATGTACAATGGCATAGGACCTTGTACCTTGGATGATGGAATGTCGAAGAGAACTTCTAGTCAAAAAGGGATACTCGGTATTATTTGAAAGATAGTCAGTAGGTTTAGAAAGCAGAGAGAATATAGGATTTAAACCAAAAGTTCTTTAGCAATAGGGTTTCGGGTAGAGAGTGAATGAAAATGTGAGCACATGTGAAGAGTCAGTCACAATGATAAACTGTGGAAAATATGTAGGAAAGCAGATATTAATAGAGACATTAGTAAATCAGGCAAATGATAAAGTGATTGATAGGATTAGACATTTTCAACAGGCTTGAGGTAAAATATATAATCTTAGGAAGAAACAAATATGTAGTGACCAATAGGATTGACATTTGAGAGCGTTAGGCAACCTGGACATGGATGTTTTTAGTAATGCATACTCACTTTCCATTAAGGCTTTGGTAAAAGCAAAGAGCCACAGGTGATGCCCATTCATTTTCATTTGAAAACTCCTTTTTTCAGGCTTCACATGAGGGTGGCCTGAGGCAAAGAACTTCCTGACATTCAGGGAAACAGATACATAGTAAGAGAATGGCCCATAGCAGGGTTTCTCCACTGAGACTTTCCTGGTCACACGGATATCTGAGTTTTCTGAGATTCTCCCATTCCCTTCAGCTGTCCAGTACATGGCCATTTAACAGAGCTTGAGGTGGTACATATCTTAAACACAAAACTATGTGCCTATTCGGGAGAGTGGCCAGAATTCAGGAAGAAAACAGGAACTTAGGCAGATAGTAGGTGTTGCCCATCCATGAGGCAAGCCGCAGTCCATTCATCAATTGGGTAGGATGAATGCTGCGAAGCTTTCTACTAGACAGAACACATCAACTGATACATTCTCTTTTCTAATGTCGACAACCACGGACACAGTGGGATACACAGACATAGAAAGACTCGCCTTGTCAAACGACTTACTAGAAACAGTTCACTACAATCCAATCAAACCGCCTTTCTTTCATATTCTCAGAACATGAGACAAAACCACAAACCCACACCCACACCCGCAAAGGCACCTCCTTCCCCCAAGTAGGTCTGTCATATCCGGAGTGTCCTCTGACTGGTGGGCCATACTATGTTCTCCCAAAATGGCCTGTCCTGTCTCAGATCTGCTCTACTTTGCCAACTCTGTGAAGTAGTCAGGAGCCAGCGGTGATCCACTACCTGCTTTATCAGGATAGGACCCTCTTCAGAGGTTTCCTGGCATTTGGCCATCCTCAAATCAGTAGGTACCAAGAAATATTGACTCTGTCCTTCGTAAATCCAAACAAGTTAGACCACTGGGACTTGGACGGGTTATGGCTCTGGGTGCCTGGCTTCCTGGATCCCAAGATCAGAGACTTCCATCACCAAGGAAGTGAGGTGAAGTCACTTCCTTGAGGAACTGAATGAGGTCACTGCCTTGGAAACCACGTTGTCCTAACATTTGCCTCCAAGGTTCCCATGAGATGGAGGATGCCCCTACATCCTGTGACACTTTCACAAGTTCGAATCGTATATCAAACATAGGGACCAGGGAACAGCTCTCCACACAGGCATGGTTTGGTCTATCTTCTCTGTATTAATAAGAATGAGGCTGATTCAGACACATTCCTTAATTCTACCAGGTTGTTTGCCATTGAGATGACTTTTGCTCTCTCAGGTCCTTCATCGCTGCCTACATCTTCTCCAGGGATCATTTCTGCATGTACCTTTGAGGTTCTCAGCAGGTGGAAGATCCCATGCATTCCTGAATTGTAAGACCAACACTGTCACTGCTCTTCTTTAAAGTTAGATTGAGGGAACAGTGTATGGTTAGGGTTAATAACATTTTCATTTTCGGTTAGGAAACATTCTGCTGGATGAATAATGTTATTGGAACCTGTGATATTTATTAGAATACAGACGTGAAATATATGTACATAAACAGAAATCTAAGTAAGATTTGAAGCCCAGAAATCATTGGGCCCTTGATTGGGATACCTATCGTTGAATTACATTCTGCAAAAATGTCTCAGAGAAATCGATATACAATGGCATAAGACCTTGTAACTGGATGATTGAATGTAGAAGAGAACCTCCAGTCAAAAAGTGATAGTCGGTAGGATTAGGAAGATAGTAGGTAGGTTTTAAGAAGAAGAGTGAATATAGGATTTGGACCAAAAGTTCTTTAGCAATAGGATTTTGATTAGAGTGTGAATGTAAGTTTCAGAACATGTGAAGATTTAGTCACAATGATGAACTGTGGAAAAGCAGATACCAATAGAGACATTACAAAAACAGGCAAAGTATAAAGTGAGTGAGAGGATTAGACATTTTCAACAGGGTTGAGTTTGAATATATAATCTTTGGAAGAAACTAATTTGTAGTTACCAATAGGATTTTCATTTGAGAGCATTAGGCAACCTGGATATGGATGTTTTTAGTAATCCATGTTCACTTTTCATTTAGCTTTGATACAATCATAAGTGTGACCTTTGCTTTTTGTGTCCAGAATATTTCAGTGATAAAATGCATATGTAGATCAGGTGACATGGGTATTTCTTCCAACATTTCTGGGAGCAATATTTTGAAGACGTATAAATTAGTGTTGGGGGTACAAAGAGGTGTACCCTGTGTCTATGAATATAGAGATAATGCATGAAAATACCACATTGTGAATAAATAATATAACTGGTTCCACTTTAAATAATGGATTGAATTGATATCTGAAACTAAGTAAGAAATCTTATATTGATATACAATCATTCATTCCAACCAGTTGTACATCTAATGGTAATATTAGGGTTATGGTTTATTATGAGGGGTGTGTGAGTTTTGCTTCAAATGTGATAATGGAAATCGAAAATAATGTGTTTGGAAAGAAGTTTCAAGAAAAGACCAGTCAGAAACGGAGGAATACATGTTTTCTGAAGCAGGAAGTGATTGAAAGTGAAATAAATGCCTATAAATTTGTGAACGTGTTGATGAAATATATATCCTATAATGTGCATAAACTCAAGAAATAGAAATGTACCAGTGTTGAATAAAAATAAACTTCAAAGTACATATCATGTCCCATAGGAATCTACTTGCATTGATGTTAAACTGGGTCAGTTACTGTAGAAATATTAGGATTTTTTTTTTTTTGGTGTTATACTACAATTTATTTTAGCACTAGAATGCCACAGAATGTAGAGGAAAGAGCAATGGATTTTTAGTTATAGCACTAATAATCTAACATTTAATGACTCTTTTGGGGAGTCTAGAAATTACATAAGGCTATGTAACATATATTTTATTATTTAACATTCATAAATGCTTGGGATTTTAGTAATATTTCTAGTTTTTTATTTTTTATTTTTTAAGTTGTTGATGGATCTTCATTATTTTTATTTGTTTATGTGGTGCTGAGAATAGAACCCAGTTCCTCACACATACTAGGCAAACATGTTAACACTGAATCACAAACCCAGCCGCTCCACTTTTGTCTTAACATCGAACACGCCTCTCCCTCTTCTTTACTCACTTTCTTCCTCATTTTTCCCCTTCTCTCTCTTCCTTTTTCGTTTTTCCTCCATATCTATTTTTCTCTCATGGCATTACAAACAGTTGTATGCTATGAAATTTAAATTTGAGACTGTTTTTTATAGTCACTATTTTTTTTTAATTTAATAATTATAATCACCTGATAGATATATTACAATACATTTATTATACATATGTGTCTATATTCATGCATATGCATTACATATATTATGTATATATATATATACATATATATTTAAAAGTACTTTGATTAGCCTGTGAGAAATAATATACACCAAGACTTTCTTAATTCTGAAGTCTTCCAGAATTAACATCTTACAATGAAAATCAAATAAACATATTTAAGAAAAAAGGTATCATTCTTTATTATCAATATTGATAATTTAATGTTTTTTATCACATTACGCTGTAATATGGCATATTATATCTTATGAATTAGAGAAATTTTTTTGAACAACCTATTATTTAAGGACCATATGCACTGACATTTTAAATGGCTTTCTTATGATTTCAATTTCTATCAATTATGTATTAATTGCCAAATACTTATTTTAGTACTTTTCATATTCATAATTGATATAAAGTGAATTGTTTAATTTTTCTGGTAATTAGTTACTTATTACAGTAGGGACATTATTAATAGTTCTAAATTTTTATAAGTAAATGGTACAAAGATATTTTCATGCAAAATTAAGAATAATTGCATGCTCTAAATGTTTGATTGTTGATACATATAATACAGAGCTTTTGATGAGTCTCTTCCCAGTAAAACATAAAATGCAAAGATATCGTTGGGTATGTATGTCCAAATAAAGATAATGAAAAATACACATTATCAGCTAGAAACTATTAAATAAAGGATGAAAAGAACAATCCAACACATTGTACCAACTTATCAGATGAGGCAGTATTCTGAAAGAATAGCCTAAGACTAGACCTGGTCCATGACAAAATATTTACCAAAAAATGAAATATGAAAAATATAGGAAATGCTATGAATTTTTCATGAAGGTAGGTGGATTATCCTTTAATCTCAATTAAGTGTATTTTCAAAAGCCAGTTTTCTGGTAAAATAAATTTGTGATAGATACAACTACACAAAACAAAGTTTCTGCTTAGCAAAATGAATGCATCTCAACACTTTTTTAGCTGATTTCTTGCCACTCAATTTTAAACCTTTATTTATTTATTTATTTTTATTGATTGTTCAAAACATTACAAAACTCATGATATATTATCTTTCATACATTTGACTCAATTGGGTTATGAACTCCCATTTTTCCCCAAATACGAATTGTAGAAGCACATTGGTTACACATTCACATTTGTACATAATGGCATAATAGTGATGTTGTATTCTATAATCTTTCTATCCCCTACTATCCACCCTCACCTCCCCTCCCATCTTTCCTCTCTACCTCATCTGCTGTTGTTCAATTCTCTCCATTGTTTTCCCCCCATTTCCCCTCACAACCTCTTATATGTAATTTTGTGTAACATTGAGGGTCTCCTACCATTTCCATATGCTTTCCCTTCTCTCCCCCTTTCTATCCCCCCACTCGTCTTTGTTTAATGTTAATCTTTTTCTCATGCTCTTCCTCCCTGTTCTGTTCTTAGGTGCTCTCTTTATATCAAAGAAGTCATTTGGCATTTTTTTTAAGGATTGGTTAGCTTAGCTTAGCATAATCTGCTCTAATGCCATCCATTTCCTTGCAAAGTCTATGATTTTGCCATTTTTTAGTGCTGAGTAATACTCCATTGTGTATAGATGCCACAGTTTTTTAACCGTTCATCTATTGAAGGACATCTAGGTTGGTTCCACAGTCTAGCTATTGTGAATTGTGGCGCTATGATCATTGATGTGGCAGTATCCCTATAGTACGCTCTGTTAAGACCCTCTAGTCCGAGAAGGGTGATAGCTGGGTCAAATGGTGCATTCATTCCCAGCTTTCCAAGAAATCTCCATACTGCTTTACAAATTGGCCTTATGAATTTTCAGTACCACCAGTAGTGTACAAGTGTACCCTTTTCTCCACATCCTCGCCAACACTTATTGTTGTTTGACTTCATAATGGCTGCTAATCTTACTGGAGTGAGATGGTATCTTAGGGTGGTTTTGATTTGTATTTCTCTGACTGCTAGAGATGGTGAGCATTTTTTTTATGTACTTGTTGATTGATTGTATGTCCTCCTCTCTGAAGTGTCTGTTCAGGTCCTTGGCCCATTTGTTGATTGGGTTATTTGTTATCTTATTGTTTAATTTTTTGAGTTCTTTGTATATTCTGGATATTAGGGCTCTATCTGAAGTGTGAGGGGTAAAAAATTGTTCCCAGGATGTAGACTCTCTATTTACCTCTCTTATTGTTTCTCTTGCAGAGAAAAAAACTTTTTAGTTTAAGTAAGTCCCATTTGTTTATTGTTGTTATTAACTCTTGGGCTATGGGTGTCCTATTAATGAATTTGGAGCCCGACCCCACAGTATGTAGATCATAGCCATCTTTTTCTTCTATCACATGCAGTGTCTCTGATTTCATCACTAGCTCCTTGATCCATTTTGAGTTAACTTTTGTGCATGGCGAGAGAAAGGGATTCAGTTTCATTTTGGTGCATATGGATTTCCAATTTTCCCAGCACCATTTGTTGAAGATTCTATCCATCTCCCAATATGCTTTTAGCCTCTTTATCATATATAAGAATGTTGTAATTTTGTGGATTGATTTCTGTGTCCTCTATTCTCTACCACTGATCCACCTGACTGTTTTGGTACCAGTACCACGCTGCTTTTATAACTATTGCTTTGTAGTACAGTTTGAACTCTGGTATCGCTATACCTCCAGATTCAAATTCCTGCTTAGAATTGCTTTTGCTATTCTGGGTCTTTTGTTTTTCCATATGAATTTCATGATTGCTTTATCATTTCTACAAGAAATGCCATTGGGATTTTGATTGGCATCCATTTTAACCTGTAGAGAACTTTGGGTAATATCACCATTTTGATGATGTTAGTTCTGCCTATCCATGAACAGGGTACATTTTTCCATCTTCTAAGATCTTCTTCTATCTCTCTCTTTAGGGTTCTGTAGTTTTCATTATATAAATCTTTCACCTCTTTTGTTAGGTTGATTTCCAAGTATCTTATTTTCTTTGAGGATATTGTGAATGGAGTGGTTTTCCTCCTTTCCATTTCAGAAGTTTTGCTCCTGATATACATAAATGCCTTTGATTTATGCGTGTTGATTTTATATCCTGCCACTTTGCTTAATTCATTTATTATCTCTAGCAGTTTCTTTGTAGACCCTTTTGGGTCTGTTATATATATTATCAGGTCATCCACAAATAGTGATAATTTAAGTTCTTGTTTTCCTATTTTTATGCCTTTAATTTCTATTGTCTAATTGCTCTGGCTAGAATTTCAAGAACTAAATTGAATAGAAGTGGTGATAGAGGGCATCCCTGTCTTGTTCCAGATTTTAGAGGCAATCCCTTCAGTTTTTCTCCATTTAGGATGATGCTAGCCTGAGGTTTAGCATATATAGCTTTTACAATGTTGAGGTAAGTTCCTGTTATCATTAGTTTTTCTAGTGTTTTGAACATAAAGGGATGCTGTACTTTGTCAAATGTTTTTTTCTGCATCTATCGAGATGATCATATGGTTCTTGTCTTTAAGTCTATTGATGTGGTGAATAGTATTTATTGATTTCCGTATATTGAACCAGCCTTGCATCCCAGGGGTGAATCCTACTTGATCATGGTGCACAATTTTTTTTGATATGCTTTTGTATTCGATTCATCAGGATTTTATTGAGAATTTTTGTATCCAAGTTCATTAGAGATATTGGTCTGTAGTTTTGTTTCTTTGAAGTGTCTTAGTCTGATTTCAAGATCAGGGTGATTTTGGCCTCATAGAATGAATTTGAAAGAGCTCCTTCTTTTTCTATTTCTTGAAAGAGCTTGAAAAGAATCAGTATTAATTCTTCTTTGAAGGTTTTGTAGAACTCCGCTGTTTACCCATCCGGTCCAGGGCTTTTTTTCGTTGGTTATCTTTTGATGGCTTCTTCTATTTCTTCCTTTGTCATTGGTCTGTTTAAATTGTGTGTGTCTTCCTGACTCAATCTGGGCAGATCGTATGACTTAAGAAATTTATTGATATCTTCACTATCTTCTATTTTATTGGAATATAGGGTTTCAAAATACTTTCTAATTATCTTCTATATTTCTTTAGTGTCTGTTGTGGTATTGCATTTTTCACCCCCTATGTTAATAATTTGAGTTCTCTCTCTTCTTCTCTTCGTTATCATGGCTAAGGGCCTGTCAATCTTATTTATTTTTTCAAAGAACCAACTTTTAGTTTATCAATTTTTTCAATGATTTTTTGTTTCAATTTCGTTGATTTCTGCTCTTATTTTAATGTCGTCTACTACATTTGCTGTTGTTTTGCTCTTCCTTTTCTAGGTTTTTGAGGTGTAGTGTGAGTTCATTTATTTGTTGTTTTTTTTTTCTTTTTTTGAGGAAAGAACTCCAAGAAATGAATTTTCCTCTTAAAACTGCTTTCATTGTGTCCCATAGATTACAGTAGGTTGTGTCTGTATGGTCATTTGTCTCTAAGAATTTTTTTGTCTCCTCCTTAATGTCTTCTGTAACCCATTGATCATTCAGTAGAATATTGTTCATTTTCCATGTGATGTAGGATTTTTCCTTCCTTCTTTTATCATTGATTTCCAGTTTCATTTCATTATGATCTGATATGGTGCATGGTATTATCTCCACGCCTTTATATTTACTAAGAGTTGCCCTATGACCTAATATATGGTCTATCTTTGAGTAGGATCCATCTGCTGCTGATAAGAAGGTGTATCCACTTGATGATGGTTGATATATTCTATATATGTCGGTTAAGTCTAGGTTATTGATTGTGCTGTTGAGTTCTATAGTTTCTTTATTCAGTTTTTGTCTAGTGGATGTGTCTAATGGTGAGAGCGGTCTGTTGACATCACCTATAATTATTATGTTGTAGTCTATTTGACTCTTGAACTTGAGAAGAGTTTGTTTTATGAGTGTGGCAGCTCATTTATTTGCTGCATACAAATTGGTAATTGTTATGTTATGTTGGTGGATGGTTCCTTTTAACGTTATATAGTGTCCTTCTTTATCCCTTTTGATTAACGTAGGTTTGAAGTTGATTGTATTTGATATGCGTTTGGCCACTCCTGCTTGCTTCCGTGTGCCCTGTGAGTGGTATGATTTTTCCCAACCTTTTACCTTCAGCCTGTGTATGTCTTTACCTATCATATGAGTCTCCTGAAGGCAGCATATTGTTGGATTTGTTTTTTTGATCCAGGTTACTACCCTATGTCTCTTGAATGGTGAGTTTAGGCCATTAACATTTAAGGTTACAATTGAAATATGATTTGTACATCCATTCATGTTAATTTATTTATTTATTTTAGTTTGGCTAGTTTTTACTTTTTGGTTATTTTCCTCCCCCTTTACTGAGATACCTCCCACTGTTAGTTTGGGGCACTATTTTTCAATTCTTCTTCTTGTAGTATTTTGCCCAAAATCCTTTGCAGTGCTGGTGTTATGGGTGTGAATTCTTTTAGTATTTATTCATTGTGAAAGATTTTAATTTTATTGTCAAATCTGAAGCTTAATTTTGCTGGATACAGTATTCTTTGTTGGAATTCATTATTTTTCAGTGTTTGAAATACATTGTTCCAGGATCTTCTCACTTTCAAAGTTTGTGATGAAAAATCAGTCGTTAATCTAATTGGTTTACCCCTGAATGTAATCCGCCTCCTTTCTCTCGTAGCTTTTAATATTCTCTCCTTGTTCTGTATGTTGGCTATCTTCATAATTATATGTCTTGGAGTTGGTCTATTATGGTTTTGAATGTTTGGGGTACTGTAGGCTTCAAGGATTTAGCAATCCATTCCATCTTTCATCTCTGGGAAGTTTTCTAGAATTATTTCATTTAATATGTTGTCCATTCTTTCGGTTTGAATCTCTATGGCTTCTTCTATCCCGATGACTGTGAAATTTGTTTTTTTTATGACATCCCATATCTTTTGAATAGACTGCTCTTGGGACTTAAGCATCTTTTCTGTGTTGACTATATTCTTTTCAAGTTGATAAACGTTGTCATCATTATCTTATGTTCTGACTTCTATTTGATCTAGTCTATTTGTAATATTCTCGTTTGAGTTTTAATTAATAGTTTCCTGCATTTCTAGGATTACTGTTTGATTTTTTTTAAGATTTCTATCTCCTGGTAAAGCTTGTTCTTTGCCATTTGAATTTGTTTAATTCATTTTCAAAATATACTTTTATTGCTAGGACTTGCTGATTCATGTATTCTCTAATATCCCTTTCCATCTGAGTTAGGTAAGCCTTGAGTTTTTTTCCCTATCCCTGTTTATGATGATTCTAGGTCCTCCTGTAGAATTAAGTTGTCCTGCATTGTTTGTACACATTTTTTTCCTTTGTTTTTTCATGATGTTCACGTTGTTTTCCATCTCTATTTGATTGCTGTTTTTCTGCTCTATTCTATAGATTTGTTTTGGTTTAATATATCTGTTGTCTCGCCTTTGTGTTGGTAGACTATGCCTGCTAAAGTGAATTCTGCTTGGAAGGAATTGCGATGGCTGAGCTCCAGTGATGTCACCTGTCTTCTATGGTGGGCCCCAGGCTCCTTGCCAGGGTGTTCAAATGGGAGTGGGCTGGGACTGATCAGTCTCTGTTTGTTTTCAACTCCCGGTCGCCGGCGGGCGGGCGGTCTCCAGCTGTCCAGTCACACAGTCAGCGGGTGGGCTGTCACTGGTGGGCGGGAGATCTCTAGCCACCCAGTTGCACGTGCAGCCAGCTGGCGATTGGTCGCTGGTAGGCAGGCGGGCACCAGCCACCCAGTCGCACCAGCAGCGGGCTGTTTGTGACCAGTGGGCGGGCGTTCTCCAGCCGCCCAGTTATCTCCTGCTAGTCCTGGTTTCTCGTGATAGACCAGATTTCCCCTGAGTGATGCCTCTCGGCAGCTCATACTGTCCTATGGGCCTGCCGTTTCTTGGGTGTGGATGGTGTCTATGGGGAACCCCGGCACTCTATTGTTTTGATTTTTTCCTCTTGCCCCTCTCCCAGCTCTGGCTAGACAGGTTTCGTTTTCGCCTCTGATGGGAGGGGAAGTTGAAGGTCAGGTGCCTCTAGTTTTCCCGACGTCTTTATGCAGGCTCTCTCTGATAATCTCTCCAATGGAAAGCCTAAGAGAGATTTTATGTGAATTCCCTGCTGTGTGGGAGATGAGCTGAGTAACACAAACCTGTTTTATTGTTGCAATCTGTTGGAGAGTGGCGGTGGTTACTTCTGCTCTCCAAGATGGTGGCCGTTGGTTTCCTTGGTGGAGTTTTTATTGTGGGGGGATAGAACTGTAGCACTTCCTTCCCCGTCTGAAATCCCAAACTCAGCCCGGGGCTCAGTTGGAGGTCAGCCAGCAGGATTCCACAGAATCTGCAGCAACGTTTCTCCCTGCGGGCTGGTCGCTTCTAGGTGGTGCCCTGCTGTCTCTAGCCACGGGGCAGGCCACACAGATTTGTCAGCCCAGATCTCCGGTCGCACATTTGGCTCGTGTTTGAGACTCAATTACCGCCTCATTGGTGGAAATCATTCTTCTAGGTTTCGGTGCACACCCATTTTTCTGTAAGATCCTAACAAGATAATTTTTTGTCGTTCTAACTCGTTATTCACCTGTGAAGTGGCGCAGTTCACAGGGTCTGAGTGGCAGTTTCAGAGACATCCCTTCATCCTGACCAGGTTGTTTGCCATGGAAGATGACTTTTGCTGTCTCAGGTCCTTCATAGCTGCCTACATCTTCTCCATGGCTTATTTCTCCATGGACCTTTGAGGTTCTCAGCAGGTGAAAGATCCCCTACATTCCTGTATTATAAGACCAACTCTGTCCGTGCTCTTCTTTAAAGTTAGATTGAGGGAACACTGTAGGGTTAGGGTTAATAACATGTTTGATTTGGGTTAGGAATCATTCTGTTTATGAATAATTCTATTGAGAAGCTGCGATATGTATAAGAATATACAGTTGAAATATATGTAGGAAAACAGAAATCTAAGTAAGATTTGAATCCCAGAATGGCATTGGGCCCTTAATTGGGATACTTAGCGTTGAATTACGTTCTGCACAGATGTCTCAGGTAAATTGATATACAATGCATAGGACCCTGTACCTTGGAAGATTGAATGTAGATGAGAACATCCATTTAAAAAGGTATAGTTGTTATTGAATGGTTAATTAAATAGGTACTTGTCACTTCCTGTTTTTCTCTATGCTTAACAAAACACTGTTGAAATCTTGAGAACTGTTTGCTAATCTTGTTCCCAGAATGTGCTGTCCCCAGTTTTCAAACTGCAGAATTTACTCTCTCACCTGGTTGCATGCAAACTGCCCACTCCCACTGACCCATCAATAAACTTCCCTCCTTGCCCTCGGCAAGGAAAGTATATAAGCTCTGCTCAAGCTCTTCTCAGGGCTCTCTGCTGTATTCAAGTGAGCTCTGAGCCCCAGCATGCTGGAACTCCAATAAACCCTTTGCTGTTTCATGAGTCAGTTTCTTGGTGGTCTCTTCCTCCAATGCACGCCCGACCTTTACACATGAAGTTTCCACTGATATCTGGCAGCGGCGGATGAGAGACCCCAACGGGCTACTCTTGGGGTAAGTAAGTCTCCTATTCCTGGTTTCAGGTTTCAGGTTAGGACTTGGAAAAATGGCTATTGATGAAGAGTGTGAGCTCTCTCCGACAGTGGCTGACAGACGTGTCACAGAGCCACAGGCCACGTTCCTGGAGGACGCCCCAGAGGACTTGGGAAATTTAGTTATAATAGATTCCTCGACTCAGTGATATTTTGTTTTGGATTCGGTATTGCCAGCCCATTGGTTATTGCCGGCTACTCAGTCCTGATCTCAGTGTTGGACGTCCATTGCCTGTCTTTATTGTCTTGTCTTGTCTGTTTCATGTGTCGTTGCTTTCACTGTTTGTGGATCTTTCATTATGGGACAGAGCACTTCAATGCTAGATCTCAGTTTAAAGGGCGACTCTTATGCGTGGTCTCATAAAATCCCAACACAATTAATGGCAATACTTCTCTGAGTTCAGTTCCAGAACTCAGTCTCTAAGGGGAATCACAACAGAGTTCAAGCCCAGGTGGACCCAGTCATCTCTTCCAAATGCCACACAAATGACCACAATTAAAACCAAAACACTCCCCAATGGCCCTCATCTTCTTCCATATAGACACTCATCATAACCTCTGCCTGGACGTTTCCATGAGGGGCATAGCCCAAGACAGTGTCCAAAACATGCTCCCTTGCCGCTAATTTGCCTAAAGTCAGGGGGGCCTGGAAACCCTTCCAGTGAACCAGGATTGATCAAATACGCCTGCCATTAATACTGATCTTCTTCTGCAATTTGAGGCCTACTGACTGTCAGGTGTAGATTCTTTATGTGAATTTCAGTCATAAGAAAACCCAACCACATCTGCAGTGCTTTGAAAAACTCATTTGACCCAAAGGATCCCAATTCTCACTTGATGGACGTCAAGAACCTAACAGAGGAAGGAGAGAAACTTCACCCACAATGACTGCTCTTTTGGCCATTTTGGTTTTGGATGCACACATGGGATCTTTCTTTAGATCTATCAGTTGCAGAGAATCTAAGACACAGCCTCACACAGGGCATAGAGTTGAATTCAGACACATCCATTTCCAAAGCAATTAAGCAAAGAGCCACAGGTTATGCCCATTCATTTCCATCTGAAAACTGTTTTCTTCAGGCTTCACAAAGGGGTGGTCCGAAACAAAGAACTTCTTGACATTCAAGGCAACAGAACATTATGTAAGCAAAAGGCTCAAAGAAGGGTTTCTCCACTGAGAGTTTACTGGTCACACTGATATCTGTGTTTTCTGAGATGCTCGCCATTCCCTTCATCTATCCAGTACATGGCCATGTCACAGATCTTGGAGGTGGTACATATCTTGGACACAAAACCATGAGCCTATTCTGGAGATTGGCCAGAATTCAGAAAGAAAATTGGAAATTACTAAGATCGTTGGTGTTGCCCATCCTTAAGGAAAGCTGCAATCCATTCATTAATTGGGCAGGATGAATGCTGGGAAGCTTTCTACAAGACAGGACAAATCCATTGATGCATTCTCTTTTCTAATGTCTACAACCACGGACATAGTGGGATACACAGACATAGAAACACTCGCCTTGTCAAACGTCTTACTAGAAACAGTTCAACCCAAAAAAACAAACCACCTTTCCTACCTATTCTCAGAACATGAGACAAAATCATAAACCCAAAACCACACCCATATTGGCACCTCCTTCCCCCAAGTAGGTCTGTGACTCTAGGGAGTGTCCTCTGACTGGTGGGCCATACAATTTTCCCCTGAAAAGTCCTGTCCTGTCTCAGGTCTGTTCTCCTTGACCAACTCTGTTAAGTTGTCAGAAGCTAGTGTTTAGCCACTACCTGCTTTCTCAGGAAAGGCCCTTCTTCAGAGCTCTCCTTGCTTTTGCCATCCTAACATCAGTAGGTACAAAGAAAGACTGACTCTGTCCTTGGTAAATCCAAACAAGTGAGCCCATTGGGACTGGGACTGGGACTGGCTCTATGTGCCTGGTTTCCAGTATCCCAAGTTCAGAGAGATCCATCACCAAGAAAGTGAGGTGAGTCACTCCCTTCAGGAACTGAATAAATTCACTGCCTTGTAAACCATTTTGTCCTAATAGTTGCTTCCAAGTGTCCCATTAGATGGAGGATTCCCCTACTTCCTTTGAAACTTTCACAAGTTAGAATGGTATGTCAACCTTAGGAACCCGGGAATAGCTATCCACACAGGCCTGGTTTGGTCAATCTCCTCTACATTAAGAAGAGAGAGGCTGATTCAGACACATCCCTTCATCCTGACCAGGGTGATTGCCATGGAAGATGACTTTTGCTCTCGCAGATCCTTCATAGCTGACTATATCTTTTCCAGGATTCATTTCTGCATGAACTTTGGAGGTTCTCAGCAGGTGGAAGATCCCCTACATTCCTGTATTGTAAGACCAACTCTGTCCCTGCTTTTCTTTAAATTTAGGTTGATAGAACAGTGTATTCTTAGGGCTAATAAAATGTTTGATTTGAGTTAGGAATAATCCTGCAGGATGAATAATGGTATTGGGAACCTGAGATATTTATAAAAATATAGAGGTTAAATATATGAATGAAAACCGAAATCTAGGTAATTTTGAAGCCCAGAAGGGCATTGGGCCCTTGATTGGGATACTTAACTTTGATTTACATTGTGTACAGATGTCTCAGATAAATAGATATACAATGGCATCGGACCTTGTAGCTTGGATGATTGAATGTTGAAGAGAACATCCAGTCAAAAATGGATAGTAGGTAGAATTAGGTACAGAGTTGGTTTAGGAAGAAGAGTGAGTATAGGATTTGGAACAAAAGTTCTGGAGCATTAGGGTTGTGGTTAGAGAGTGAAAGTGAACATAAGTTCATGTGAAGGGTCAGTCACAATGGTGAACTGGTGAAAAAATGCAGGAAACCACATATCTTTAGAGACATTATGAAATCAGGCAAAGTATAAAGTGAGTGATATGATTATGCATTTTCAACAGGGTTGAGTTTGAATATATAATCTTAGGAAGAAACAAATTTCCCCTTCCTCTCCTGTTTTCTCTTTTCCTTCCACTATACAAAGTCTAATCTGGGACAGAAAAGATCCGTCCTTTATAGGGCATATCAGGACATATACAGGATTGCCTGGAGCCCTTAGTTTGGGTAATGATTTAGCAGATAAAACTACGCATGACATACATATTTTCTCTACAGTAGAAGAAGCTACAAATTTTCATAAAAAATTCCATGTCAATGCTAATACTATACATAAGCGCTTTAAAATAACTAAGGAACAAGCTAGACAAATAATAAAACAATGTCAAAATTGTGTGACCATTTTACCACAAGTTAATCTTGGAGTCAATCCTAGAGGATTGATACCTAACCATATTTGGCAGATGGACGTCACAAACTTGCCAGAATTTGGAAAATTAAAATATTTGCATGTTACAGTTGATACTTCTTCTGAATTTTTGATGGACTCCCTTCATGCCGGAGAAAAAAAACTAAAGATGTTATAGCTCATTGCTTACAAAATTTTGCCACTGTGGGCATTCCAAAACAGTTAAAAACAGATGTTGCCCCTGGTTATACTTTTACCTCCTTTAAAGAATTTTGCTCATCATTTTGCATTACTCATATAACAGGAATCCCATACAATCCGCAGGGACAAGGCATAGTTAAATGAGCTCATCAAACTATTAAAACGTACTAATTAAACGAAAAAAAAAGGAATTGGGAAGGGGTATATATTCCCCAAAGATAAACTTAAAATAACCCTTTTTACTCTAAACTTTGGAAATTTGGATTCATCAGGGCTTAGTCCTGTGGAAAGGCATATGTGTCCAAAAAATGTACATAAGCCCAAGGTACTTTGGAAGGATATTCTAACAGGACAATGGAAATGTCCTGACCCAGTAATTGTCTGGAGTTGGAGGTCTGTTTGTGTGTTTCCACAGGGAGAACAGCAGCCGATTTGGATTCCAGAGAGACTAACTAAAGCGATTTCTACAGATTAAAAGAATATGATTTGGCTCAAATCCATAACAGCTGATATCCAGAACTCCAGTTTGGCTATTCTTACATCTGTGACAAATCCAGGATGCTTTTTTCAATATCTATTTTATTATTACCCTTTCCCATGTCATGAAGTTCTATTTTGTTTTTTGAGCTCATACAAACCTAGGTTAATGTTTTGCTGATCAGTTCTATTTTTGGACTATAGAGTTTTTAGACATTGCAATGGAGATTTCACCTGTAAAATGTTATAAGGCCTTTACTCTTATGTTATGTGTTGTATGTATTATATTACGTGTGCACACTTGTGTTTTTTGTTATATGTTTGAATGTACGTATGTCCATATATCATATATGATGAGCGCTCATGAAAAAATGGATCCAAATATATTTTTATACACTTGATGTAAATGTTTTAATTTAAATTGGGTAAACACCTGTTGAGGATTGTTTTAAAATGTGTACAAAAAAGGAGGTTAACAGATCTGTTTGTTTACTTTCACAATTTCTTTTCATTATATTTAATAATTCTCTTCAAGACAATGTAAATTGTTAAGAAAATTGTTTTCTTTTAGTACCTTCTGGAATGTTACATAATTTTTCTTTGGCCATTATTGCCAAAATTCCTATCTTCATCCCAGTGCCTGTAAAGACAAAGATAAAACCAATCTACAGCTTCTGCAATAGCCATCACTGAACTGCTTGCAGAACTTGCCTGGACTATGTATCACCTGTATGCATTGTGAACTCACCTGCATGCATTGTGAACAATATGTTGGTGAATTGACTTGTGGTAGTGTTGGGGTATTTTTGCTGATGATGTCATCGGTGGTACAATTTTTCCAAAAGGAGCCGTCAATTGGCTTGGTGTATCTTCCTCCCTTCTGCTGTCATGGTCGTTCAGCTAAAATTTGGGGGCCAACAGAGGTGAGACAAAGAACCTCACCCCCCGCTGGTACAAAGACCTCTCCACAGGTGTGACTGTATACTGGACCTGTAGTTAGTGACGGGTAAGATCCAATTGCAATGGTACCAAACTAAGACTGGAGGCTGATACCTTGAGGTCAGCTCATTCGATAATGGGTAAGCACCATATGTACTATTGGACAACCTAAGGCAGGCATGGTCCCTAAGCCACATGCTTGTTCTTTAAACAGAGAGGGGGAGGTGTTGAGAGGCACAGCCCAAGGGGCCAAACAAACTTTCAGACTGCCAGCTGATGATTGGCTAACAGCGGCCCCAGCAACATCAAGCTAATTGGCTCCTCTGCGGTGATGCTCATTGGAGATGCTCATTGAGCAGTTTCCCCACCCTTTCAGACTGCAAGCTGATGATTGGCTCACAGCAGCCCCGGCAATATCTAGCTGATTGGCTCCTCTGTGGTAATGCCATTGGGCTGTTTCCCCACCCTTTCAGACAATGGAGCTGCTCATTGTGGGACTTTTTGGGCTCTGCCCACACGACCCAGCCAATCGACCTCAAGAGAAGGAGTGTGGAGGTTGAGAGCTTGTGGGAAGCCAGTAGTGGCAGTTGGGCTCTGAGGGTTTTTCCCGAGGAGCTAATTTTTAGTCATGTGTGGTTCTAAAAGTAAGGTTAGTTTCTTTTGACAAGTGGCTCCTGAATTGTGCCCAGCCAGATTGCAGCAATCCTAAAGTGATGGAGAAAAAGAACCCAAACAGAATAGAAATACAAGGAGTTTAGAGAGGCATGGTGTATAGTTGGATTTACCTTTTGCATGATAAAGGGTAGGTGTTATAAATCTAGTCAATTTTAAATTGAAATAGTTCTCCATGTGTTTTATAGTTAACAAATATGTGAATTCCTATCTCCCTTTATCTGTAGCCTATTCAGCACATGTATTTTTGTATGTACATATAGAATCCTACCTGGTATCACATGTACATTTTTGTTAGATGGCTGACTTTGCAGATACAAATTTTTAGAAGAGGTCACTCCTCCTAAACGTTGTTGGAATTGAAAATTAAAACTATGGGTGAGCTTCCTTGTTGAACAATATTATACATAAATCCATGTTCAGTAAAATGAATAGTTTTGGATCTGTGGATGTTATATATTTCATGATGAATTTCGATTGGCATATATATTGCTACCTTTTAATGCCTCTCTCTCTCTCTCTCTCTCTCTCTATATATATATATATATATATATATATATATATATATATATACATACATACACACACACACACACACACTCTCCAGATTTTTCAGAATGTAAAATATATGTGTCTTATTATACAATCCCTAAATGCATTCATATTCATGAATGTGGATTTATAACCAAATGTTCACAAAGTTATTTTCAGAAATATTCATCCACCTTAAATACATATTGTATCCTAGTACTGAAATCAAAATTCAGTGAATGGTGCATAGAAGTACTAATTTTTCTACAGTAACTGACCCACTTTAACATCAATGCAAGTAGATTCCTATGGGACATGATGTGTATTTTGACCTTCATTTTTATTCAACACTGTTACATGACTATTTCTTCAGTTTATGCACATCATAGGATATATATTTCATTCACAATTTTGCAAATTGATAGGCTTTTCTTTCACTTTTAATCACTTCTTGCTTCAGTACACAAGTATTCCTCTATGTTTTTTGACTGGTCTTTTCATGATACTTCATTTTATTTTAGATTTCAATAATCACTTTTAAAGCAAAACTCACACACTCTTCATGATAAACCATAAACCTAATATTACCATTAGATGAATAAATGGTTGTAATGAATGTATGTATCTCAATATAAGATTTCCTGTAAATTTGTAAATATCAATTCAATCCAATATTTAAAGTTGGAACCAGTAATATTATTTATTCACAGTATGGTCTATTCATTCATTTTATCTATATTCCTAGACACAGGGAACACCTATTTGTACACCCTATACTAATTTATACACTTTCAAAATATTGCCCACAGAAATGGTGGAAGAAATACTCATGTCCCCTGATCTACATATGCATTTTATCACAGTAATATTCTGGAAACAAAATGCAAAGTTCACACTTATGACTGTGCCAAAGCCTAAATGGAAAGTGTGCATGGATTACTAACAATATCCATGTCCAGATTGCCTAATTCTCTCAAATGTCAATCCTATTGGTGACTAAATATTTGATTCTTTCTAAGATTTTATACTCAACCTCTACCCTGTTGAAAATGTCTAATCCTATCACTCAATTTATACTTTGCCTGATTTCTTAATATCTCCATTGATATCTGCTTCCCCATATATTTTCCCCAGTTCATCATTGTGTCTGACTCTTCACATGTGGTGACATTTACATTCACTCTTTACCGCAAACCCTATTGCTAAAGAACTTTTTGTCCAAATCCTATACTCACTTTTCTTCCTAAACCTACTGACTATCTTCCTAATCCTACCAACTATGCCTATATGAGTGGATGTTTTCTTCTACATTCAATCATCCAATTTTCAAGGTCCTATGCCATTGTATATCGATTTATCTGAGACATCTGTTTAGAAGATATTTAAAAGCTAAGTATCCCAATCAAGGGCCCAATGCTCTTCTGGGCTTCAAATCTTACCTAGATTTCTGTTTTTATACTTATATTTCACCTATATATTCTTGTAAATATCACAGGTTCCCAATACCATTATTCATCCAGCAGAATGATTCCTATCCCAAATAAAACCTGTTATTACCCTAACCATACACTGTTCCCTCAATGTAACTTTACAGAATAGCAGGGAAAAAGTTGGTCTTACACTACAGGAATGTAGGGGATCTTCAACCTGCTGAGATCCTCAAAGGACCATGCAGAAATGATTTCTGGAGAAGTTGTAGGCAGCTATGAAGGACCTGAGGGAGGAAAACTTAACTTCCATGGTAAACAACCTGGTCAGAATGAAGGGATGTGTCTTTATCAGCCTCTTTCATCTTAATGTAGAGAAGATTGTCCAAACCAGGCCTGTGTGGAGAGCTGTTCTCGGGTGCCTATGGTTGATATACCATTCCAACGTGTGAAAATGTCACAGGAAGTAGGGGCACCCTCCATCTCATGGGACCCTTGGAAGCAACTCTTAGGACAAAGTGGTTGCCAAGGCAGTGACTTCATTCACTTCCTGATTGAGGTTACCTCACATAACGTCCTGGGTGATGGAACTCTCTAAACGTGGGATTCAGAAAGCCAGGCAAGCACAACCAGTCCCAGTCCCAGTCCCAGTGGTCTCACTTTTTTTGGATTTACCAAGGACAGAGTCTGTCTTTCTTGGTACCTACTGATGTGAGGATGGCCAAAAGACAGGAAAGCTAAGAAGAGGGGCCTTTCCTGATAAAGCAGGTAGTAGCTCACCACTGGCTTCTGACAACTTCACACAACATTCTTCCCTCAATGCAGCACAAAGGTCCCTTTCACTCATGAAGAGGAGGTCCAACCCTCAACTGTTCTGTAAAAGAACTTCAGAGAGAGAGGTTAAAGATTCCTGCAAAGCTGTTATGGGGGTTTCTAATATATTTAAGTTTTGGTCTATTTCTGCTTCTAACTGGGTCATTTGTTGTGTCCCATGGACCAGGGCAGTGGTTCCTGTGCCCACCCTTGTGGCAACTCCTATTCTTTATAGGATGGCTAAAGTGAGGGACATATGTTCCCAGTGAAACCGGGTTGTATGTCCCACCTACTCGATCTTCAAATGAACCTGCGTCATGATAGAGCATTCTGGGTAACATATGCACCATTACACAATTAATCACATCCGTTTTTCATTTCATGAAAACATCAACAATGTTTTAGTATATAGAATTATACTGTTGTAGGGACGGACAAGGCAAGGCACCTAAGATAGCACCAAAGACAGTGAAACAGTCCTATTTGGTTGCACCCAGATTCAGAGGGCATTGCTTCGGTTGTAATCAATTAATCTTCTGAATTCCAAGTTTAGGTAGTTTCAGAATTTTGTACCCAACATGTAAGAGAAGTGGCTCAGAAGATCACACTCTGCAGAAGTTCACAAAAAGCTGTTTTTGTTTCTGTTTTTTTTTCTCTGTTCTGGGCAAGTTAACTTTTCAAGGACAACTGGGTGGGGGAGAGCTTTTACTTCCCTTTCTTTTTTTCCCCTTGCCAGCTGTTACCATGGAGCCCAGATGGTAACTTCTTTATCTTAGAAATGTTGCCATCTCTGTGAAGCCCCATTTCAAGGCCAGAGGAATTGTTCACATATTTTGTGAAAAACTAGTAAGGGGGTGTCTAGCTTAGGAGTGCTGATTATTTTTAGCCAGTGGCCAAGTGGAACAGGGCAACATTAAAAGAGGAAGGTTATCTACACTGAAATCGTTTATAGGGACTTTTTTGCTGAAAGTCCTAAAGTCAGCCATGGTGAAGACTCCTGGAGAAGGTCAGTGAAAACTTTTCTGTGGGCCTGGTACAGAGGGGGGAGACAGAGAAGTCGGGGCTTAGAGCAGCTTCATGGATCTGAGAATGAGAAAGGAGAGATGTAAAAGAATAATGGGAAAGGGGTTTGGGATATTCCTAGCAACAAAACTTGAGCAGTAGAACAGGTAGAGCAGAGGGGAAGAAGGGAGTGAGTATCCACAAAGCCTGTGAGGGACTTTAAATTTTTAGTAACCTGTTTTCAGTGATGAAAGAGCAACTTTAAAGGCCATTTTCATTACATTTGGATAAGGGTCTGAGGGCTCTCCTCAGCTGGTTTGAGCTATGGGTTAGCTGGAAAGAGGACCTGGTGGGACCCAGTGCGGGCAGTGACAAGAGAAGAGAGGAGTGAGTCGGTGGAGGGGTACCTCAGTACCTGCTTCTCAGCCAGGGGGCAATGGTCTGAGAACCGGTGTTGGTTTGGGTTTTTGATCTAGTAATTGAAGGGAAGAAATCAGGTTGCTGAGTTTGGAGTGACAGCAGATAGTCTGGAGAAGAAGGCTGAGGGTGAGGATCTATTGGAGAAGCATAGTTCAGGATGTGAGCGAAGGAGGGAAAAGGCCTCCACATAGGGGAATCTCCTTTTACCCTTTTGAGCACTTGCAGAAGTTAAAAAAGTCACACAGTATTTGAGGATCTAGAGACCCCTCTGGGGGCCATGGGTTTTGGTTATCTAATTGGTCATATGGCCAATGCTGTGTACAGAATTTGATGAGGAGTTCGGGTTCCATCAGGAAGCCCCTGTATGCTCACATCCCCATGACTTACAGAAGAAATTGGCTTTTCCTCCACACAGCTGTTGCTGTTTGTGGCTTTGATTGTCTGCCGGGCAAACATAGTAATCTAGGCTAGCCAACCTGCACCTGGCTTACCTGTCCCGACATCCATAATGTTTGTTTCCATTATTTATGGTACAAAAGGTATTTAATGGAATTTGAGTGGGATCCTCTTCATCAGGGATATCCTAATAGGAAAGACCTATAGCCAGCTAACAAATGTCTGGGTGGAGAAATGGCCACCAAGTCCCAAAGTGGGCTATATGTGAGATAGATTATACTTCTTCTCCAGTAGGATTTGTGATCAGCCATCGCTGCTGAAAGGGCTGATGAGGGTTAGAACTACTCGTGGTCAAGGAGAGACTCTATAGCTTCATCCACCTGGCGAATACACAATTTGAAAGGGTTACCAGTCTCTTCCAGTTTCCAGGCAGAGTCTGGACAGGGTGCAGGCTTGAGATGAGAGGCCAGGATCCAGGAAGTGATTCTGTCTACCTTTACCACTGTAGGTGTTATAAGTAGAACCTGGTATGGTCCTTTCCAGTGGGGTTCCAGGGATGACACCTGATGTTGTCTTACATAGACAAAGTCTCCTACTTGATATTGATGTGGAGTCCCCTCATCTCCAGGTTGGTAGGCAGTGCCCAGCTGTTTTCACAGGTATCGCTGAGTTCTTTCAACAGCTGTAAGTCTGTCAAGCATGGTGGTGTGGAAGGGATCGTTAGGTCTTAGAGTTGGGTTAGGTCCCTTACTGGAATAGGGGCCCCATAGGAAATTTCATAGTGGGTGAGGTTACACAAAGAAACAGAGAGAGAATTTCTTGCATGAAACATTGCATAAGGCAGAAGCATTGTCCAATCTTTTATGTCGGTCTCTAAGCTTAATTTCATTAAGGTCTCTTTAATGGTTCTATTCATTCATTCTACCTGTCCTGCACTCTGTGGTCTATAAGCACAATGTAATCCCCAGGGTACTGGCTAACCCCTAACGTACCTGGGTCATGAATGCAGGTCCATTATCAGACTCTGTTACCTTAGGCAGGTCGTATCTTGGAAAAAAATCTTCCAGGATCTTCTTGACCACCATTTCTGCTGTTTCTATCTTTCTTTCTTTCTTTCTTTCTTTCTTTCTTTCTTTCTTTCTTTCTTTCTTTCTTTCTTTCTTTGTTTTTTTTTTGGTGGGGAAGGCTTTAATCCATCCTGAAAATGTATCTACAAAGACTAGGAGATATTTAAGTCCATACCTTGCATGCTTAATTTCAGTAAAGTTCACTTCCCAGAATTGTCCTGGTCTTTTTCCTCCTAGGTGCTTTCCTCCAGAAAGCTTGGAAGGGTAAGCATAAACCAATTGATGGACCCGACAGGCTTTTGTTACCCATTCAGTCCTTTTGCTGTGATTTGGTCAGTGGAAAACTCTGTTCTTGATCCTTCAGGAATGCCTGCAGTTTCTTTGAACAAAGTTGAGTGAGTTGATGTACATTTTCTACTGACATAGTTAGAGCCATGACTATAGGAGTTTTTACTGAAGGATTTAGAAATCCCACTTGGTTGCCTTCAGGGTTAAAAGTTAATTTGGCCCAGAGCTTGGTGAGCAGATCTCTGCCCATCAATGGGGCCAGGCATTCTGTGATTACTAGGAAGGATTGATGGATTTTCCTTTTCCCAGGTCCATGGTCCTCTTAGTTGTCCAAGCCCGATACTTACTGCCATTTGCCCCTTGAACTAGAGACCTTTTATTTGATAGATGGCCCAATGGGGACTTAAGGGCTGAGTATATTGCCCCTGTATCCACTTCAAAGTTTACTGGGGTCCCCTACACTTCAAAAGTTACCCTGAGCTCCGGGAGGGGATGTTAGCCCCGACTTTTGGAGTCATCCTCAAGAGTCAGAATGGCTGGCAGGAGTGGATGTCTCTTTCTAGGGAACTCTTTGGCCCAGTGTCCTTTTTTTTACAGTAGGCACAGTGATCTGAGGCAAGGAGTGGCCTCTGGCGTGGGCCCAGGTATCCCTTCCTGTCTCCCTGTTTCTTAATTTCTGTCCTATTTGTTGTTGTGACCAGGACCTTAGTCAGCGCCTTAGTCTGTCTTTTGTTTCTTTTATCCTCCCTTTGTTCCCTTCTCTTCCTCAGTTTCTCTCTTAAAGTATACCTTCTCGGCTTCTCTGACTAAATCTCTCAAAGTCATATCTTGTAATCCATCTAAGCATTTTAACTTTCTTTTAATATCCGGGGCAGCTTGCCCAATAAAGGCCATTGTGACAGATGAGTTTTGATCCTCTGCCTGAGGATTGAAAGGAGTATATCTTCTATATGCCTCCATAATTCTCTCTAGAAACATAGAGAGAGGTTCTTCAGGCCCTTGAATAATCTCTCTTACCTTGGCCTAATTAGTTGGTCGCCTAGCGGCCGCACGGAATCCCACTATTAGAGCCCGGTGATAAGTGAACAGATGCTCCCTACCTTCAAAGATTTGGGGGCCACAGTTGGGTTGGTTCAAAGGAAAGCTGGCTTTGATTATCTTGGGAAGTTGTGTCAGTCACGCATCTGGTCAGAGGATATTTTTTTCCAGCTTCCAGGAGTATTCTATTTTGATCCCCTGTCATGAAGACAGTCCCTATGAGTTGTTGGCAGTCATCTCAAGTAGGCTAGTGTGAAAACATCAATGACTCAACCAGACCTGTGTGCCAGGTGGGGTGCTCAGAAAAAGGGGGATTGTTATATTTCCAATTATGTACGTCTGAAGAGGAGAATGGCCAAAACTGGTAGGCTTGCATTTTTTCCCCCATGGCCGTCGTCAATCTTTGGCCCATAGGGATGGAGGGGGAGCATCATGGGAGTTCCAGTGTTTTCAACTATTCACTGCTGGCGAGTTCCTATAGCCGGGCCAGCTTCCTCAAGGGAAGGAAGGGCTTTGTGTGCCACTGGGGAGCTATCTGGAGGGTGCTGTGATCCTCCAATTGCAGAGAGGCTGAGTCAGCAGCAGGGGAATTACTTAGAGGGTGTTGGGGATTGGGGGAATAGGGCAGGGGATAAGGAGGGGGAGGAGAATCCAGTAGAGTCAAATCTTGTGACTCAGGGAGAATAGAGGGTGGAGAAGGAAGAAGAGCAGAGGGTTTGAGAGATCATGGGGGAAGGAGTAGGAGCAGGGGCAGCGGTAAGGAAAGGCTTCACCCATGGAGGAGGAGATTTGCAGAGGTCCTGCAAAGTTAAGATATATGGCGGAATGATCCAGATGGCTATGTGGCCCTGGCTAAAAGACAATATCTCTAGCTTTTTAAATTAGTGGGAAGTAGAAAGATCCTTCTAGAGGCCATCCGACTCGAAAGGTGGGTCATTCTGAGGCACAGAGCGTCTTCCAGGTCCAGTGTTTTACTAAATAAAAAAGATTCTGAGCCCTTATGTGGACTTTGGGCCAGTGATCAATGGTCAGGGACAGAGGCATTGAAGTGCTCTGTCCCATAATGAAAGATACACAAATAGTGAAAGCCACGACACATGGGGTCTCACATTCGCCGCTGCTGGATTTCAGTGGAACCTCCATATGAAAAGGTCGGGCAAGCCTTGGAGGAAGAGACCACAAAGAGATTGTCACATGCAACAGCAAAGGGTTTATTGGGGGTCCAGCATGCTGGGGCTCAGAGCTCAATTGAAAAGAGATGAGAGCCCTGAGAACACCTTAAGCAGAGTTTATATAATTTTCTTGGAGAGGGCAGGGAGGAAAGTTTATTGATGGGTCCGGGTGAGTGGGCAGTGTGCGTGCACACGGGTGAGGGAGTACATTCTGCAGTTTGGCAGTTGGGGAGAGCACATTCTGGGAACAAGATTAGCAAAGAGTTCTCAAGATTTCAAAAGTGTTTTGTTAAGCATACAGAGAAACAGGAAGTGACAAGTACCTATTTTATTAACCTTTCACTACCGACTATCCCTTTTTGACTGGATGTTCTCTTCTACATTCAATCATCCAAGGTACAAGGTCCTAGGCCATTGAATATTGATTAATCTGACACATCTGTGCAGAACCTAATTCAAAGCTAAGTATCCCAATCAAGGGCCCAATTCTCTTCTGGGCTTCAAAACTTACCTAGATTTCTGTTTTCATACATGTATTTCACCTATATATTCTCATACATATCACAGGTTCCCAATACCATTATTCATCCAGCAGAATGATTCCTAACCCAAATCGAAAATGTTATTAACACTAACCGTACACTTTCCCCTCAATCTAACATTACAGAGAGGAGGGACAGAGTTAGTCTTACAATACAGGAATGTAGTGGATCTTCCACCTGCTGAGAACCTCAAAGGTCCATGCAGAAATGTCCTCTGGAGAAGACGTAGGCAGCTATGAAGGACCTGGGATAGTAAAAGTCATCTTACATGACAAACAACCTGGCCAGGATGAAGGGTTGTGTCCAAATCAGCCTCTCTCGTCCTAATGTAGAGAAGATGGACCAAACCAGGCCTCTGTGGAGAGCTGTTCCCAGGTTCCTATGGTTGATATACCAATGTAACTTGTGAAAGTGTCACAGGAAGTTGGGGCAGCCACCATCTCATGTGACCCTTGGAAGCAACTGTTAGGACAAAGTGGTTGCCAAGCCAGTGAACTCATTCAGTTCCTGAAGGAAGTGACCTCACCTCACTTCCGTGGTGATGGAACTCTCTGAACATGGGATCCAGGAAGCCAGGCATCCAAGCCAGTCTCAGTCCCAGTCCCTGTGGGCTCACTTGTTTGGATTTACCAAGGACAGAGTCAATCTTTCTTGGTACCTACTGATGTGAGAATGGCCAAATACCAGAAAAGCTCTGAAGAGGGGCCATTCCTGAGAAAGCAGGTAGTGGCTCACCACTAGCTCCTGACAACTTCACAGAGTTGACCAAGGAGACCAGATCTGATAAAGGACAGGCCATTTTGGGAGAACATAGTATGGTCCAGAAGTCAGAGGACACTCTGGATAGTCACAGACCTACTTGAGGGAAGCAGGTGCCTTTTTGGGTGTTGGTGTGGGTTTGTGGTTTTGTCTCATGTTCTGAGAATAGGTAGGAAAGACGGTTTTGTGGTTTGGAGTGAAATGTTTCTACTAAATCGTTTCACAGGGCGTGTGTTTCTATGTCTGTGTATCTCACTGTGTCCGTGGTTGTAGACATTAGAAAAAAAGAATGCATCAATGGATGTGTCCTGTCTATTAGAAAGCTTCCGAGCATTCATCCTGCCCAATTAATGAATGGACCAGGGCTTGCATAATCAATGGGTAACACCTGCTATCTTCCTAAGTTCCAGTTTTCTTCCTGAATTCTGGCCACTCTCCAGAATAGGCTCATGGTTTTGTGTCCAAGATATGTACCACCACCAAGCTCTGTCACATGGCCATATACTGGATAGCTGAAGGGAATGGCGAGCATCTCAGAAAACTCAGATATCAGTGTGACTACTAACATCTCAGTGGAGAAACCGTGGTTGGGCCTTTTGCTTAACAATTGTTCTTTTCCCCTGAGTCAGGAAGGACTTTGCCTCAGGCCAACCCGTTTGTGAAGCCTGAAGAAAACCGTTTTCAAATGGAAATAAATGGGCATCACCTGTGTCTCTTTGCTTAATTGCTTTGGAAAGGGATGTGTCTGAATCAGGCTCTTGGCCCAGTGTGAGGCTGTGGCTTAGATTGTCAGCACCTGATGGATGTAAAGAAAGATCCCATGTATGCATCCAACACCAAAATGGCCAAAAGAGCAGTCATTGTGGGTGAATTCTCTTGTCTTTCTCTGTAAGTTTCCTGACCTCCATCAAGTGAGAATAAGGATCCTTTGGGTCTATTGAGTTCTTTAAAGCCCTGCAGAGGCTAGCCCATTGGTGCTTAAGTTTTATCATGACTCCAATACACATAAATAATCTAAATCCCACAGTCAGTAGGCTTCAAATTGGAGAAGTGGAGCAGTATTAAATGCAGGCCTATTGGATCACTCCTGTTTCACAGGAAGGGTGTCCAGGCCACTCAAACTTTAGGCAAACGAAGGGCAAGGGAGCTTATTTTGGATACTGTCTTGTACTGTGCTCCTCATGGAAACCTCTAGCAAGAGGTTATGTTCAGTGTCTATATGAAATAAAATGAGGGCCATGTGGGATTTTTTTTGGTTTCAATTGTTTTCATTTGTGTGGCGGTTGGAAGAGGTGACTGGGTCCACCTGGGCTTGAACAGTGGCGTGATTCCCCTTAGAGAGTGAGTTCTGAAACTGACCTCAGAGAAGTATTGCCATGACTTGTGTTGGGATTTTAGGAGGACACGCATGAGAGTCGCCCATGGAAACTGAGATATAGGCCCAGGGTACCTTTCCACAGAGCACTGGGAATCTCAGCCAGGATATCACATGATTTTATTCTTAAAGGCATGTCAGCCATAGTTGAGAATCAAAACAAACATGGACCTCACATTGTAGACCTCAATGAGCCTGGCTTCATGTGACCTTTTGGCCACTCTTTGGAAAGTCTTGCCTGTGAGAGTTCTCGATAGCGTTCATTGAAATGAGCATCCTCACCATTTCATGGTTCCCGAATGAATTAAAACCCACAGTGCCTCCAACTTCATCCTTGAAAAATGCCTAGATAAATACCATGAAATTTTTGAATTTCCCATGACCTGGTCGCACTGGGAACATTTGGATGTCCTACATCATTCATGAATCTATCAGGCAGTGCCTTGATTGACTGGGATTCATAAAAATGGTGTAGAACAGAGATACCAGTAAGTTGGAGCCTACTGAGTGGTGGGCCTAGAGCAGAGGTGGGAAGGTGTATGATAAAACATCTTTGTGAGGCCATGTCAATCTGCCATTAGCTTCCAAATTGCTTGTGACTGACATGGTGCAGCCAGCAGAATGTTCAATGAAATGGCATATTGTTATATGGAGAGGTTTCAGGGCAATGTTCAGAACCAGGTTTCTATGGACAAGGGGGCAAGCTATGAGGGATAGAAGCCTGCTTGGTGCATTCTCCTGAGAACCCTGACCCACCGCACAAGACAGAACTCCCTCCACCACTGTGTCCCATTTGAACTCCTTGTATATCGTGAAGCAAATACCAAAGTCCCAGTGCAGCAGCAAGAAACACCATGAAAATTGGAGGATGACCAAATGGCTTCACAGTCCCCCAGGGAGACACTTAGCCCACAATGGCCACAGTTTACCTACAAAGAGAGAATTCAGCACTGCTACCTCATGTACATTGGAAAATAAGAATCCATGTCCTCCAGGTCACATAGATGCAGACCCAGCTTTGATGGTCTCACTAGAAAGAAATCAAAAGCTCCTGAAAACAATATATATTTCAAGTGCCCAACCACATAGGCAGTTTTCCAAGAAGTCTTTAGGGCACCAGAGCTCCACATTTGAGAAATGTTTACCGTGTCCCTTACTTTGGGAAACTCCTCTAACACCTCCAAGGTTGTGAACTCCTGAGCATATTCCATTACAGATATGTATTCACAGATTTTCTAACTCTTCTTCTCTAATTCTGTATTACTTGGGGCGGAGTTCATTACAATAAATTTTTCTGGAAGAGAATGGGAAGATTTTTGTGTAGCACATATTTGCATACACATTGTGTTCATTTTCCAATTTTCCATTCGAAATACTGATTCCCTGACACTAACCCATAGCTTGCTAGACTCTGACTACTAATCCTAATGTGATGGAGAAAAATAACTCAAACAGAATAGAAATACAAGCAGTTCAGAGGAGGGGTGGTGTATAGTTGGGCTTGCCTTTTGCAATATATAGGTTTGGAGTTATAAATCTAGTCAATTTTTAATTGAAGTAGTTCTCCGTGTGTTTTTAAAGTTAACAAATATGTGAATTCCTGTCTCCCTTTCTCTGTAGCCTATTAAGCACATGTATTTGTATATGCACATATTGAATCCTACCTGGCATCACACGTACATATTTGTGAGGTGGCCAACTTGACAGATACAAATTGTGGAACAGAAAATTCAACCTATGGGGGAGCTTCCTAGTTGAACAACATTATATATAAATTCATGTTCAGTAAAATAAATATTTTTGGATATGTGGATCATATAAATTTCACGATGAATTTTGATTGGCATATATATTGCTACTTTTTAATTGCTCTGTGTGGGTTTTGTGTGTGTGTATATATATATATTCTCCAGATTTTTCAAAATGTAAAATATATGTGTCTTATATACACTCCTAAATTCATTAATGTTCATATATTTGGATTTCTAATCAACTTTTCACAAGATTATTCTCAGAAATATTCATCCACCTGAACTACATATCTGTTTCCTAGTACTGAAAACTAAATTCAGTGAATGGTATATACAAATGCTTATATTTCTACAGTAACTTACCCAGTTTAACATCGGTGCAAGTAGATTCCTATGTTCCATGATGTCTATTTTGACGTTCATTTTTATTCAACACTGGTATATTAGTTTTCTTCATTTTATGCACATCATACGATATATATTTCTTCCACAATTTAGCAAATTTATAGGCATTTGTTTCACTTTCAATCACTTCCTGCTTCAGAACACATGTATTCCTCCAGCTTTCTTGACTGGTTTTTTCATGAGACTTCTTTCTGAACACATTGTTTTCGATTTCCATAATCACTTTTGGGGCAAACTCACACACCCATCATGATAAACCATAACTCTATTATTACCATTAGATGTATAACTGTTTGGAATGAATGATTGTATATCAACATAAAATTTCTTATGTATTTTCAGATATCAATTCAATCCAATATTAAAAGTGGAACCTGTTATATTATTTATTCACAGTATGGTCTATTAAGGCATCATCTCTATATTCATAGACCCAGGGTCTATGTATTTGTATCCCCAATACTAATTTATAAGTCTTTAAAATATTGCTTTCAGAAATGGTGGAAAAAATACTCTAGTCACCTGATATACATATACATTTCATCACAGTAATATTCCTGACACAAAATGCAAGGGTCACACTTATGACTGTACCAAAGCCTAAATTGAATGTGAGCATGTATTACTAACAACATCCATGTCCTGGTTCCCTAATGCTCTCAAATATTATTCCTATTGGTGACTACATATCTGTTTCTTCCTAAGATTATATATTCAAACTCAACCCTGTTAATAATGTCTTATGCTACCACTCACTTTGTACTTTGCCTGATTTCCTAATGTCTCCATTGATATCTGCTTTCAAATACCTTTTCTCCAGTTCATCATTGGGAATGACCCTTCAAATGTGCTGACATTTACATTTACTCTCTCACCAAAACCTTATTGCTAAAGAACTTTTGGTCCAACTCCTAGACTCACTCAAATGGGTTCTTCAAAGCCCTGCAGAGGGAAGCCCAGAGATTCTTGGGTTTTCTCATGACTCCAATTCACATAAAGTATCTAAACCCCACAGTCAGTAGGCCTCAAATTCGAGAAGCAGAGCAGCATTAATGGCAGGCCTATTTGATCACTCCTGGTTCACAGGAAGGGTGCCCAGGCCACCCTGACTTTAGGCAAATGAGGGGGAAGGGAGCTTATTTTGGACACTGTCTTGGACTGTGTCACTCATGGAAACCTCTAGCAAGGGATTATGATGAGTGTCTACATGGAAGAAAATGAGGGCCATGTGGGAGTGTTTTGTTTTTAATTGTGGTCACTTGTGTGGCGGTTGGAAGAGATGAATGGGTCCACCTGGGCTTGAACTCTGCTGTGATTCCCCTTAGAAACGGAGTTTTGGAAATGACCTTAGAGATGTATTGCTATGAATTGTGTTGGGATTTTTGGAGGCCAGGCATGAGAGTCGCCCATGCATGACAATACGCCTCAAATTGGAGAAGCAGAACTTAATGTCCAAATCCTTTACTCACCCTTCTTTTTAATCCTACCGTCTATCTTCCTAATCCCAGATAAATACCATGATATATTTGAAATTCCTATGACCAGGTGGCACTGGAGAATCTTTGGATGTCCTGTTTCTGATCATGAGTGTACCAGACAGTGGCTTAATTGACTTGGTTTTATGAAAATGGTGTAGAACAGAGATGCCAGTAAGTTGGAGCCTGCTGAGTAGTGGGCCTAGAGCAGTGGTGTGCAGATGTGTGATAAAATATCTGTGGTGGGGTCATGTGGATCTTCCATTGGCTTCCAAATGGCTTGTGACTGAAATAGTGTAGCCAGCAGACCCTTATATGTAAAGGCATCTCGTTATATGGAGAGGTTTAACGTCAATTTTAAGAAACAGGTTGCTATGGTCAAGGGGACAAGCTATGTTGGATAGAAGACTCGTTGGTGCATTCTCCTGGAGAACCTGACCCACCACACATGACAGAACTCACTCTAGCATTTTGTCCCAGTTGAACTCATTGTATTTCATTAAGTAAATACCATACTCCCAGTGCAGCAGCAAGAAACACCACAAAAAGTGGAGGATGACCAAATGGCTTCACAGTCCACATGGGGAGACACTTAGACCCGAGTGGCCACAGTTTACCTACAAAGAGAGAATTCAGCACTGCTCCCTTATGTTCATTAAAAAAAAAGAAACCATGTTCTCCAGGTCACATAGATGCAGACCCATCTTTGATGGTCTCACTACAAATGAAGCTAAAGCTCCTGACAACAACATATATTTCAAGTGCCCGAACTCAGAGACAGTTTCTCAAGAAGTTTTTAGGCCAGCAGAGCTCCATGTTTGTGGAGTGTTTACACTGACCCTAACTTTTGGAAACTCCTCTACCACCTCCAAGGTTGTGAACTCCTGATTATGTTCCATTCCATATATGTATTCACAGATTTTCTAACTCTTCTCCTCTAATTGTGTCTTATTTGGGGTGAAGGTAATGGCAATTCATTGTTCTGGATGAGAGTGGGAATATTTTTGTGTGGCACATATTTGCATACACATTGGATTCATTTTCTTATTTTCCAATCAAAATACTGAAACCATGACACTAACCCATAGCCTACTAGACTCTGACTACTAATCCTAATATGATGGAGGAAAAATAACCAAAACAAAATAGAAATACATGCAGTTCAGTGGAGGCATGGTGTATATTTGGACTTGCCTTTTACATGATAAAGGGTAGGTGTTATAAATCTAGTCAATTTTTGGTTAAAATAATTCTCCATGTGTTTTTAAAATTAACTAATATGTGAATTCCTGTCTCCCTTTCTCTATAGACTATTCAGCACATGTATATTTATATGCACATATAGAATCCTACCTGGTATCACAGGTTAATTTTTTTGTGTTGTCTGACTTGGAAGATACAAATTGTGAGAAGAGATCCCTCCTCCTAAACGCTGTTGAAACTGAAAATTCAACCTATGGGTGAGCTTCCTAATAGAAAAACATTATACAAAAATCCATGTTCAGTAAAATAATTATTTTTGCATATGTGAATTATATATATTCAATGATGAATTTCGATTAGCATATGTATTGCTACTTTTTATAGTCTGTGTGTATGTTTTGTGTGTATATATATATATATATATATATATATATATATATATATATACTCTCCAGATTTTTCAAAATATGAAATATATGTGTCTTATATATACTCCCTAAATTTATTCATGTTGATGTATTTAGATTTATAATCGATTTTTCACAAGATTATTCTCAGAATTATTCATCAACTGGAAATATATATTTGTTTCCTAGTACTGAAAACTGACTTCAGTGAAAGCTGCATACAAATCCTAATATTTCTAGAGTAACTGACCCAGTTTAATATCAACGCAAGTAGACTCCTATGGGACATGACATATAATTTGACGTTCATTTTTATTCAACAGTGGTACATTACTATTTCTGCAGTTTATGCACATCGTAGGATATATATTTTATCCACAAGTTCACAAATTTTTAGACATTTGTTTCAATGTCAATCACTTCCTGCTTCAGAACACAAGTATTCCTCCATGTTTCTTGACTGGTCTTTTCATGAGACTTCTTTCCAAAAATATTATATTTGATTTCCATAATCAGTTTGAAGCAAAACTCACACACACTTCAGGATAAACCACAACCCTAATATTACCATTAGATGTATTACTGGTTGAAATGAATGTATGTATATCAATATAAGATTTCCTGAATATTTTTAGATATCAATTTAATCCATTATTTAAAGTTAGAACAAGTAATATTATTTATTCACACTACGCTCTATTCATGCATTATCTCTATATTCATAGACACAGGGTACATCTATTTTTACCCACAATACTAATTTATACATCTTCAAAATATGGCTCCAAGAAATGGTGGAAGAAATACTCATGTTACCTGATCCACATATACATTTTATCACAGTAATATTCTGGTCAGAAAATGCAAACATCACACTTATGATTGTACCAAAGTCTAAATGGAAAATGAACATGGATTACTAAAAACATCCATGTCCAGGCTGCCTAATGCTCCCACTTGTCAATCTTTTTGGGGACTACATATTTGTTTTTTCCTAAGATTATATATTGAAACTCAATCATATTGAAAATGTCTAATCTAATCACTCACTTTACACTTTGCATGATTTCCTAATGTCTCTATGGATATCTGCTTTCCTACATATTTTCCCCAGTTCATCATTGTGACTGATTCTTCACACGTTCTGACATTCATATTCACTCTCTACCCGAAACCCTATTGCTAAAGAATTTTTGGTCCAAAACTTATACTCACTCTTCTTTTTAAACTTACAAACTGTCTTCCTAATACTACCAACTATCCCTTTTATCCTGGATGTTCTCTTCGACATTCAATCATCCAAGGTACAAGGTCCTATAACATTGTATATCGATTTATCTGAGACATCTGTGCAGAACATAATTCAAAGCTAAGTATCCCAATGAAGGTCCCAATGTCCTTCTGGGCTTCAAATCATACCTAGATTTCTGTTTCCATACTTATATTTTACCTATATATTCTTGTAAATATCGCAGGTTCCCAATACCATTATTCATCCAACAGAATGACTCCTCCCCAAAATCGAACCTGTTATTAACCCTAATCATACACTGTTCCCTCAATCTACCTTTACAGAAGAGCAGGGACAGAGTTTGTCTTACAATACAGGAATGTAGGGGATCTTCCACCTGCTTAGAAACTCAATGGTCCAAGCAGAAATGATCCCTGGAGAAGTATTAGGCAGCTATGTAGGACCTGAGAGAGCAAAAGTCATCTTCCATGGCAAACAACCTTGTCAGGATGAAGGGTTGTGTCTGAATCAGCCTCTCTATTCTTAATGGAGAGAATATGGACCAAACCAGGACAATGTGGAGAGCTGTTTCTGGTTCCATATGGTTAATATACCATTCTAACTAGTGAAAGTGTCAGAGGAAGTAGGGTATCCTCCATCTCATGGGACCCTTGGAAGCAACTGTTATAACAAAGTGGTTGCCAAGGCAGTGAACTCATTAAATTCTTGAAATAAGTGACCTACCTCACTTCCTTGGTGATGGAACTCTCTGAATTTGGGATCCAGGAAGCCAGGCACACAGAGCCTGTCCCAGTCTCAGTCCCAGTGGGCTCACATGTTTGGATTTACCAAGGACAGAGTCTGTCTTTTTTGGTACCTACTGATGTGAGGATGGCCAAATGCGAGGAGAGTTCTGAAGACAGGCCTTCCCTGAGAAAGCATGTAGTGGTCAGAACAGGCTCCTGACAACTTCACAGTGTTTGACAAGGAGACCAGATCTAAGACAAGACAGGCCTTTTCGGGGGAACATAAAATGGCCCACCAGTCAAAGGACACTCTGGATAGTCACAGACTTACTTGGGGGAAGGAGGTGCCTTTTTGAGTGTGTGTGTGAGTTTGTGGTTTTGTCTCATGTTCTGAGAATAGGTAGGAAAGGCGGTGTGTTTGGTTTGGAGTGGACTATTTCTAGAAAGAACTTTGACAAGGCAAGTGTTTCTGTGTCTGTGTCTCCCACTGTGTCCATGGTTGTAGACATTAGAAAAGAGAATGCATCAATGGATGTGTCCTGTCTAGTAGAAAGCTTCCCAGCATTCATCCTGTCCATTTTAGTAATGGACTGCAGGTTGCCTTATCGATGGGCAACACCTACTATCTTACTAAGTTTCTGTTTTCTTCCTGAATTTTGGCCACTCTCCAGAATAGGCTCATGGTTTTTTGTCCAAAATATGTACCACCTCCAAACTCTGTGACATGGCTATGTTCTGGATAGCTGGAGGGAATTGGAGCATCTCAGAAAACTCAGATATCAGTGTGACCAGAAAAGCCTCAGTGGAGAAACCCTGTTTTGGGCCTTTTGCTAACCTATTGATCTTTTGCCCTGAATGTCAGGAAGGTCTTTGCCTCAGGCCACCCTTTGGGAAGCCTGAAGGAAACAGTTTTCAAATGGAAATGAATGGGCATCACCTGTGGCTCTTTGCTTAATTGCTTTGGAAAGCCATGTGTCTGAATCAGCCTCTTGGCCCTGTGAGAGGCTATGGCTTAGATTTTCAGTGCCTGATGGATCTAAAGAAACATCCAATGTGTGCATCCAAAACCAAAATGGCAAAAACATAAGTCATTGTGGATGATGTCTCTTGCCTTCCTCTGTTAGGTTCCTGACCTTCTTCAAGGGAGTATAGGGATTTTTTGGGTCAAATGAGTTCTTCCAAGCTCTTCAGAGGTGCTTGGGTTTAATCATGAATCCAAATCACATAAGGAATTTATACCTGATAGTCAGTAGGCCTCTAATTGGATAAGTAGAGCAGTATTAGCGGCAGACCTATGTGATCAATCCTAGTTCACAGGAAGGGTGTCCAGGCCACCCTGAGTTTAGGCAAATGAGGGGCAAGGAAGCTTATTTTGGACACTCTCTTGAGCTGCACCATTCAAGGAATCCTCCAGCCAGAGGTTATGATGAGTGACTCTATGGAAGAAGATGAGGGCCATGTGGGATTGTTTTGGTTTTAATTGTGGTCATTTATGTGGTGGTTGGAAAAGATGACTGGGTGCACCTAGCCTTGAACACTGGTGTGATTCTCCTCAGAGACTGAGTTCTGTAACTGACCTCAGAGTAGTAATTGCTTTGAAAATGGTTGTGTCTTAATTAGCCTCTTGGCCCTGTGTGAGGCTGTGACTTAGATTATCAGCACCAGATGGATCGAAAGAAAGATCCCATGTGTGCATCCAAAACCAAAATGGCCAAAAGAGCTGTCATTGTGGATTAAGTCTCTTGCCTTTCTCTGTAAGGTTCAGAAAGAATAAAAGAAATTGAAATTGAAATTGAAATGTAAAGAACCAGGTTTGTAAACTTTCCAAGCTGCACTTTCCTGTGGCAGTTTAGACAATTCCCGGATCTGCCCAATAGATGTGTGTTGAAATCTTCCCTGACTACCTAGTTACTTAACAACCCTTTCCCAGAATCCCTGCGGCTCAGCAAGTATACATCTCAGGTATTCAACCAATCAGTTTAAATGTATACCCCTTCTTAGGGCTGACCAATCACCCCCTGCCCGAATTGTTCCCGCAAATGAAAGTGCTAATCATGCTTTAGAGTTGTTATTTGATTTTCCCATGGTATATGATGAATTGCTAAAGGAGGCTATGATGTATGTAAAGTCCCTGCCCTCTCTAAAGAATGTATATAAACTCTGCTCAAGTTGTTCTCAGGGCTCTTTGTTCTTTGCTCCTCTAAAATGAGCTCTGAGCCCCAGCATGCTGGACCCCCAATAAAACCTTTGCTGTTGCATGAGAAAGCCTCTTGGTGGTCTTTTTCTCTGACGTTCGCCCCACCTATTCATCTGGAGGCCCCAGGTGAGATATCCGGCAGCGGCGGACGAAAGACCCCAATGGACTCCTCTCGGGGTAAGTAAGGCACCTCTTTCTGGTTTTGGGTTTCAGGTTATGGATTGGCAAAGTGGCTGTCAGTGAAGAGCAATAGTTCTCTCTGATGGTGGCTGACAGATGTGTCACAGAGCTACAGGCCACGTTCCTGGGGGACACTCCAGAGGACTAGAGAAATCAAGGAATACTAATTTCCTCAACTCGTTTATATTTTGCTTCAGGATTCGGTTCGCCAGCCCATCAGGTTTTGCCGGCTACTCAGTTTTGGTCATTGTTCTGAACTCATGTTGAGTTTACGGGCTGTCTTTATTGTCTAACCCATCAGGTTTTGGCAGTTACTCAGTTCTAATCTTTGTCTTGGACTCATGTTAAACGTTTACTGTTTGTCTTTGTCTGTGTTGCGTTTGTGTCTTCACTGTCCCTGTTTGAGTAACTCTCATTATGGGACAAAGCACTTCCACTTCTCTGTCCCTGACACTTGATCATTGGACTGATGTCCGCTCAAGGGCCCAGAATCTTTCTTTTCAGTAAAATGCCGTACCTGGCAGATTCTCTGTGCTTCAGAATGGCCCATTCTCGGAGTCAGGTGGCCCCCCAGAAGGATCCTTCTACTTCCCTCTAATCCGAAAAGTCAGAGATATTGTCTTTCAGCCGGGGCCACGTGGCCACCCAGATCAACAGCCATATACCCCTTCCCCCAGCATCCTATCATTCAAACCTTCCACTCCTCCCCCTCTTCCTTCCATTCTCCCTGAGTCACAAGACTGGACACTCCTCCCCCTCCTTATCCTCTACCCTCGCTCTCCAACCCCCAACACGTTCCAGATGATATTCTCGCCGCTGACTCAGCCTCTCCGCCGCTAGAGGCAATTGGGCCAGACCCAAGCACTCCAGGGGACTTCTCTGCAGCAGCAGCAACCCCTCCTCCCCTGGAGGAAGCTGGGCCACCTAAAGGAACCCGCAGGTGACGGATAATAGAAAACTCGGAAGCCCCTATGATGCTTTCTCTCCGTCCCTACGGGCCAATGAACCGATCCAACTGGCACCCAAACACCTTTAAATGTAGGTAGCATCTGTCCACTTATCGCCAGACTCTAATAGCGGGTCTCCGAGTGGCCGCCAGAGGGCCGACTAATTTGGCCAAGGTAAGAGAGATTATCCAAGGGCCTAATGAGTCTCCCTCTATGTTTCTGGAGAGAATTATGGAAGCATATAGGAAATATACTCCTTTTGATCCTCAGGCAGAGGATGAACAAGCATCTGTTGCAATGGCCTTTATCGAGCAGGCTGCCCTAGATATTAAGAGAAAGTTACAACGTCTAGATGTATTACAAGATAAGACCTTGAGAGATTTAGTAAGAGATGCTGAGAAAGTATATTATAAGAGAGAAACTGAGGAGGAAACGGAACAGAGGAGAGAGACGGAAAGGGAACAAAAGGAGGATGAAAGGAGCAAAAGGCAGACTAAAGCATTGACTAAGGTTCTGGTCAGAGAACCAAATATGCCAGAAGTTAAAAAGCAGGGAGACAGAAAGGGATACCTGGGCCCCCGCCAATGGCTGCCCCTTGCCTCAGATCATTGTGCCTACTGTAAAGAAAACAGGACACTAGGCCAAAGAGTGCCCCCAAAAGAAGCAGAGATGCCAGTCCGCCGTGCTGACTCTAGAAGAGGACTATTAAAGTCGGGGCTCGGATCCCCTCTCCGAGCTCAGGGTAACATTTAAAGTGGAGGGGACCCCAGTGAACTTTGAAGTGGATACAGGAGCAGTATAATCAACCTTTAAGACCCCACTGGGCCCCCTATCAAATAAATGGTCCCCTGTTAAAGGTACTAATGGCAGTAGATATTGGGCTGGGACAACTAAGAGGACTATGGACCTAGGAAATGGAAAAGTCCACCACGCTTTCCAAGTAATTCAAGAATGCCCAGCCCCATTGATGGGCTGGGATCTGCTTACGAAACTCTGGGCTAGAATAACCTTTAACCCTGATGGTCCCCAAGTGGAGTTTCTAAAGCCTTCAGTAAAAACTCCCATAGTCATGGCTTTGACAACATCCGTAGAAGATGAACATCAACACTTCGCGCCTCCTATGACTGATCAAACAGGCAAACTACCCCAGAAATGGATAAAAGATTATCCTAATGCCTGGGCAGAAACTGCTGGGTTAGGTCTAGCCATATAACAACCTCCAATAGTAGTAGAATTAAAAGCCTCTATCTCTCCAATCAGTGTTAAACAATATCCTCTAATCAAAGAAGCTAAGGATGGGATAAGGGCCCATATTCAGAAATACCTGGCTCTTGGGGTCTTAAGGCCCTGTCATTTGTCCTAGAATATCCCCCTGCTACCAGTAAGAAAGCCAGGAACTGGGGACTACCGGACGCTTCAATACCTAAGAGAGATCAACAACAGAGTGCAGGACATTCACCCCACTGTACCGAATCCATATAATTTGCTTAGCGCTCTGAATCTGGAGCAGGAATGGTACACTGTGCTAGACTTAAAAGATGCTCACTTTTGCTTGCCCGTACATAAGGACAGTCAGTTGCTGTTTGCTTTTGAGTGGATAGACCCCGAAAAAGGAACATCTGTCCAACTAACCTGGACTAGACTCCCACAGGGGTTCAAAAACTCTCCCACTCTCTTTGATGAACCCCTCCACAAGGACTTCAATGACTTCAAAACTGCACACCCCGATGTCACCATACTCCAATATGTGGATGGTCTGCTACTGGCAGCCGACACCAAAGAGAACTATGAGTCTGGGACCCAAGCATTATTTTCCAAGCTTGCTCGGCTTGGATATAGGGCTTCTGCCAAAAAGGCCCAAATTTGTCAGCAAGAAGTAATCTTCCTGGGTTATTCTCTTAGGGGTGGCAAAGGATGGCTCACTGAGCCCACAAAACGAACCTTTGTGCAGATACTGCCCCCATCTAATAAGAGACAACTCAGGGAGTTTCTTGGGACTGCCGGCTTTTGCAGGTTATGGATTCCTGGGTTCGCGTCTCTGGCTGCCCCTTTATACCCGCTGATAAAGGGGGATGCCCACTTACAATGGACCCCTGAGCACCAACAAGCTTTTGATAATGTCAGAAAAAAGGTGCTGCTATCTGCTCCGGCCTTAGCACTCCCAGATATAGAAAAACCCTTCACTCTCTACATCGAGGAAAAGAAAGGAATAGCACGGGTTGTGCTCACTGAGACTTTGGGACCTTGGAAAAGGCCGGTAGAATACTTATCAAATAAACTGGACCCAGTGGCTAGTGGGTCGCCCCATTGCTTAAGAGCTATAGCAGCGGCAGCCCTTCTAATAAAAGATGCTGATAAATTAACGTTGGGACAGAAGCTAACGATTATAGTCCCCCATGCCCTGGAGTGCATCATCTGTCAGCCTCCAGAGATGTGGCTATCAAACTCTAGAATAACCCACTACCAGAACCTCTTGCTTGACAAAGACAGAATCACACTGGGACCCACTGCTCCACTCAACCCGGCTACACTGCTGCCAGAAGAATCATCAAGACCCGTCGCTCATGAGTGTCAACACATACTGGCAGAGTAAACCAGTATACGACGAGACTTGAAGGATCAGCCACTGCCTTGCCCTGAAGTTGTATGGTTTATGGATGGCAGCAGCTTCCTCCAAGATGGTAAGCGGTGGGCTGGAGAAGCAATAGTTAGCAAAATTAATGTCATCTGTTCCTCTGGTCTCCCAGAACTGACATCAGCCCAAAAAGCAGAACTGATTGCCCTTACGAAAGTATTGGAACTAGCAACAGGCAAAAGGGCCACCATATACACTGATAGCCGCTATGCATTTGCCACTGCAAATGTGCACGGGGCTATTTACCAGCAAAGGGGGTTATTAACCTCCACCTGGAAAGAAATAAAGAACAAAGATGAGATCCTCCAACTTCTCTCAGCAGTGCAGGGCCCTAAGGAACTAGCTATAGTGCACTGCCCAGGGCACCAGAAGGGAAACGAACCCGTGGCGGTTGGAAAAAGAAGGGCAGATGAGGAAGCTTAATTGGCAGCCCTAAATGGAGTGACTGTGTTAACTTTTTCCACACCAGGGGGAACAACAATCAGGAGACTTGGCCGCACCAGAACATTCAGGCAACTTATCATCTGAGGAGACAGATACAGAACTCTGGGATCCTACAGAGCCAAGTTTACAATTTCAAAAAGCCCACCTTTATGTCAAAGACGTACACCAGCTCACCCACTTAGACTCAGAGAAGATATAGGCACTCTTAAAGGACCAGAGAAAGGACTTATTATTGACTGACTCACAGAGGAAAGAAATAGCTGAGCAGGTGACTAGAGCTTGTCAAGTCTGCCAAGTAGTTAATGCTTACCCATCCAAGCTTCCTGCAGGGAAGCGCTTATGAGGAACCAGACAAGGACAATTCTGGGAATTGAACTTTACTAAAATTAAGCCAGCAAGGTATGAACTTAAATATCTCCTAGTCTTTGTAGATACTTTTTCAGGATGGGTCGAAGCCTTCCCCATGAAGAAAGAAACAGCCCAGATGGTAGTCAAAAAGATCGTAGAAGACATTTTTCCAAGGTTCGGCCTGCCTAAGGTAATAGGGTCTGCTAACGGAACGGCATTCATGCCCCAGGAAAGTAAGGGATTTGCCAGGACCCTGGGGATTAATTGGAAGTTACATTGTGCTTATAGACCCTAGAGCTCAGGACAGGTAGAAAGGATGAATAGAACCATCAAAGAGTACTTAACAAAATTAAGCTTGGATACTGGCATAAAAAATTGGACTATGCTCCAACCTTATGCACTGTTTTGTGAAAGAACTACCCCCTCCGCCTCTTTGTGTAACCTCACCTCTTATGAAATTCTCAATGGTGCCCTTCCTCCAGTAGGGGACCTAATCCCAAATATGAGACTTAATGATTCCTTTCACACCCCCTTGCTTGACAGATTTAAAGCCCTTTAACAAACCCGGCACCCAGCAATACCTGTGGAAACATTTGGCCTCTGCTTATCAGACTGGAGACGAGGGAACCCCACATTGATATCAAGTGGGAGGCTTCGTCTACGTGAGATGGCGTCAGGTGTCATCCCTGGAACTCCACTGGAAAGGACCATACCAGGTGCTGCTTATAACACCCACAGTGGTGAAAGTGGATGGGATCACTTCCTGGATCAATGCCTTCCATCTCATGCCTGAGCCCTGTACAGACTCTGGCTGGAAACTTCTACAGACTGGTATCCATCTCAAGTTGCGTGTCCGTCATGTGGGTAGGGCTATGGATTCTTTCCATGACCACCAGCAGCCCTAATCCCCATCAGCGTGCTCAGCAACAAGGGCAAGTAATGAATCCTAATGGGCAAGTAGTGTGATCTATTTCACAAACAGCCACCTTATGGACTTGGTGGCCATCTCTCCACCCGGACATTTGTCAGCTTGCCATAGGCTTCCCTGACTGGAATGTCCCTGACATAGAGGACCCCACACAGATCCCACTCAAACCCTAACCAGGGCAACATAGACCACCTTAACCCATGAATTATGGATGTCATTTCCCCCAGCTCAGGTGTAAACTAGCCAGTCTTGACTATTATGTGTGTCCACCTGATTTCCAAAGTCATAAAACAGGCCCAAACCTGTGGAGGACCCAGTGACTTTTATTGTAGATCTTGGGGTTGTGAACAAACGAAAGCTGCATGGTGGAACCCAAACTCCCCAGAAAGGTATGATTCCAGTAGGATGAAATGACACCTGGATTGATCCCAAGAAATGTGCTGCTAGCCCAGTGGTGTCAAAAACTCGCTGTGGAAAGAATACTCTATGTTACCCCCTCAATATAACTTTCACTTCCAAAGGAAGGGGCTACCTCAGAAAAACCTGGCCTATGGGAAATACGTGGGGAATGCGATTCTATATTTATGGCCCAGGTGATGAATTTGGTCTCTGGTTCACCGTCTGGCTTAAAAAGAAAGAAAATCCCACAGCAATAGGACCCAATCCCCTCAAGCCAGGAATTAAGCCTCCTAAACCTTCCATGCCTAGATCTACCAGAACCCCTCTACCATCTAATACTTCCTGGATTCCGTCTTTGCCTACTTCCCCAGTCCAGAGTACATCTGACTCCTCCCCCTGGAAACTAATTAAAGGAACCTTTATGGTACTGAACTCCACACAGTCAGAACTCCTTGTATTTCAGCCCAGGTCTTTGACAGCCCTGTAAATTATTGTGTAATGGTGCAGATACTCTCCAGGGTACTCTATCATAATGCCTAATCATTTGAAGGTCTACTAGGGGGACAAACAACCCGATATCAAGGGGAACCATTGTCCCTTACTCTAGCCATCCTATTGGGGATAGGAGCTGCTGCAGGAGTGGGTATGGGAACAGCTTCTATGATGCGTGGTTAACAACAAATGGCCCAATTAGAAACAGCAATAAATCAACACTTGAAGACGTTAGAGGCCTCCATCACAGCTTTGCAGGAATCCTTAACCTCTCTCTCTCTGAAGTTGTTTTACAGAACAGGTGAGGATTAGACCTCCTCTTGATGAGGGAGAGGGCCTCTGTGTTGCACTGAGAGAAGAATGTTGTTTTTATGCTGACCATATTGGAGTTGCAAAATAATTCATGAGTAAATTAAGAAAATACCTTGAAGAGCGCCAGAGAGAATGGGAGATTCAACAAGGGTGCTTTGAGTCATGGTTAACCCAGTACCCCTGGTAACTACACTAATATCAGACTTAGCTGGACCCCTGATCATCCTTATGGTGTTGCTAACTGTGGGACCTTGTTTGCTTAACCACATAGTTTCCTTTCTCCAGGTTCAGATTAGGTAGGTGAAACTCATGATAATCAGACAGAAATATGCTGCACTGGTAGGAATAGAATGTGAAACCCCACAATAATTTTGATTCATTACTTTTAAGATTAAAAGTAGTCAGAAAAAGGGGTGGGAAATGAAAGAATAAAAGAAATTGAAATTGAAACGTAAAGAACCAGGTTTTGTACATTTTCCAAGCTGCACTCAGAACCTGAAATTCCTGTGGCACTTAAGACAATTCCCGGATCTTCCCATTAGATGTGTGTTGAAATCTTCCCTGACCACCTCGTTACTTAACCACCCCTTCCCAGAAACCATGCAGATCTGCACGTATACATCTCAGTGCTTCAACCAATCAGTTTAAATGTATACTCCTTCTCACGGCTGACCAATCACCCGCTGCCCAACCTGTTCCCGCCAATAAATGTGCTAATCATGTTTTAGAGTTATTATTTGATTTTCCCGCGGTATATGATGATTTTCTAAAGGAGGCTATGATGTATGTAAAGTCCCTGCCCTCTCTAAAGAATGTATATAAACTCTGCTCAAGTTGTTCTCGGGGCTCTTTGTTCTTTGCTCCTCTGAAGTGAGCTCTGAACCTCAGCATGCTGGACCCCCAATAAACCCTTTGCTGTGGCATGAGACAGTCTCTTGGTGGTCTTTTCCTCCGAAGTTCGCCCGACCTTTTCAGTTCCTGACTTCCGTCAAGTGAGAATAGGGATCATTTGGGTCAAATGAGTTCTTCAAAGCCCTAGAGTGGATAGCCCATAGGTGCTTGGGTTTTCTCATGACTCCAAATCACATAGAAAATCTACACCTGACAGTCATTAGGCCTCAAATTGGAGAAGCAGAGCAGTATTAAAGGCAGGCTTATTTGATCACTCCTGGTTCAAAGGAAGGGTGTTTAGGCCACCCTGACTTTTGGCAAATGAGGGGCAATGGAGCTTATTTTGGACACTGTCTTGGGCTGCACCCCTCATGGAAACTTCCAGCCAGAGGTTATGATGCGTGTCTGTGTAGAAGAAGATGAGGCCCATGTGGGAGTGTTTTGATTTAAATTGTGGTCATATGTGTGGTAGCTGGAAGAGATTACTGGGTCCTCCCGCCCCTGAACTCTGGTGTGACTCCTTTTAGACACTGTGTCCTGGAACTGAGCTTAGTGAAGTATTGCCATGAGTTGTGTTGGGATTTGAGGAGGCCATGCATGAGAGTCGCCCTTGGAACCTGAGATGTAGGCCCAGGCTAGCTTTCCACAGAGCACTGGGAATCTCAGTCAGGATACCACAAGATTTTATTCTGAAAGACTTGGCAGCCATAGTTGAGATCAAAACACTCATGGATCTCAATTGTAGACCTCAATGAGCCTGGCTTCAGGTGACCTTTTGGACACTCTTTGGGAAGCCTTGCCTGTGAGAGTTCTCCAGAGTTTTCATTGAAATGATCATACTCACCATTTAATGGTTCCTGCATGAATTGAAATCCACTGTGCCTCCAACTTCATCCTTGATAAATGGCTAGATAAATAGTTTAAATTTTTGAAATTCCCATGAACAGGTGGCATACAGAACCTTTGGATGTCCTATTTCTGATCATGAGTGTACCAGACAGTGCCTTGATTGATTGGGTTTAATGAAAATGGTGTAGAACCGAGATGCCAGTAATTTGGAGCCTGATGAGTAGAGGGCCTAGAGCAGCGGTAGGCAGGTGTGTGATAAAACATCTGTGATGGGGCCATGTGGATCTGCCTTTGGATTCCAAATGTCATGAGACGGACATGGTGCAGCCAGGAGACCATTATAAGTAAACACATCTTGTTATATGGAGAGGTTTTAGGGTAATTTACAGAATCAGGTTGCTATGGTCAAGGGAGCAAGCTATGTGGTATAGAGGCCGGTTTCATGAATGCTCATGTGTGAGCCACCACATGTGATAGAACTCCCTCCAGCACTGTGTCCCAGTTGAACTCCTTGTATTTCATGAAGCAAATACAAAACTCGCAGTGCAGCAGCAAGAAACACCAGGAAAAGTGGAGGATTACTAAATGGCTTCACAGTCCACACGGGCTAGTTGAACTCCATGTATTTCGTGAAGCAAATACAAAAGTCGCAGTGCAGCAGCAAGAAACACAATGAAGAGTGGAAGAGGAACAAATGAATATACAGTCCACGCGGGGACACACTTAGCCCCAAGTGGCCATAGTATACCTACAAAGAGAGAATTCAGCACTGCTCCCTCATGTTCATTGGAATATTACAATTTATGTCCTCCAGGTCACATAGATGCTGACCCAGCTTTGATCGTCTCACTAGAAGGAAGCAAAAGCTCCTGAAAACAACATATATTTCAAGTGCCCAAACTCAGAGGCAGTTTCTCAAGAAGTCTTTAGGCCAGCAGAGCTCTGTGATTGTGGAGTGCTTACCCTGTCCCTTACTTTTGAAAACTCCTCTACCACCTCCATGGTTGTGAACTCCTGATCAAATTCCATTTCAGATATGTATTCACATAATTTCTATCTCTTTTCCTCTAATTGTGTCTTACTTGGGGCGAAGGTAATGTCAAGGGATTGTTCTGGATGACAGTGGGAAGATTTTTCTGAAGCACATATTTGCATACACATTGAATTCATTTTCCTATTTTCCATTCAAAATACTGAATCACTGACATTAACACATACCCTACTAGACTCTGACTACTAATCCTAATATGTTGGAGAAAAATACCCCCAAAAGAATAGAACTACAAGCAGTTCAGAGGAGGCATGGTGGATAGTTGGGCTTGCCTTTTGAATTATATAATGTAGGAGTTTTAAATCTTGTCAATTTTTTTTGAAATAGTTCTCCATGTATTTTAAAAGTTAAGAAATATGTGAATTCCTGTCTCCCTTACTCTGAAGCCTATTCAGCACCTGTATTTTTATATGCACATTTAGAATCCTACCTGTTACCACACGTACATTCTTGTGTGGTGGCTGAATTGGCAGATACAAATTGTGAAAAGGGATCACTCCTCCTAAACGCTGTTGGAACTGAAAATTCAACCTGTGGGTGAGCTTCCTAGTTGAACAACATTATACATAAATCGATGTTCAGTAAAATGAATTTATTTGGATCTGTGGATGATATATATTTCATGGTGATTTTAAATTGGCATATAGTGCTACTTTTTAATGTCTGTGAATGTTTGTGTGTGTGTGTGTGTATATATATATATATATATATATATATATATATATATATATATACACTCTCCAGATTTTTCAAAATATGAAATATATGTGTATTATTTTACACATCCTAAATTTTTCATATTCATGAATGTGGATTTATAATCATCTTTTCACAAGATTATTCTCAGAAATATTCACATACCCTACTAGACTCTGACTACTAATCCTAATATGATGGAGAAAAGTAACGCAAACAGAATAGAAATACAAGCATTTCAGAGGAGGCATGTTGTATATTTGGACTTGCCTTTTGCATGATAAATGGTAGGTGTTATAAATCTTTTCAATTTTCAATTGAAATAGTTCTCCATGTGTTTTTAAAATTAACAAATATATGAATTCCTGTCCCTTTCTCTGTAGCCTATTCATCACATGTATTTTTATATGCATTTATAGTATCCTACCTGGTATCACATGTACATTTTTGTGAGTTGGCTGACTTGGTAGATACAAATTGTGAGAAGAGATCACTCCTCCAAATCGTTGTTGGAACTGAAAATTCCACCTATAGGGGAGCTTCCTAGTAGAAAAACATTATACATAAACTCATGTTCAGTAAAATAAATATTTTTGCATCTTTGGATGATATATATTTATAGATGAATTTTGAGTGGCATATATATTGCTACTTATTAATGTCTGTGTGTGTGTTTTGTGTAAATATATATATATATATATATATATATATATATATATATATATATATATATACACTCTCCAGATTTTTGAAAATATGAAATATATGTGTCTTATTTACACTCGCTAAATTTATTCATGTTCATGGACTTGGATTTATAATCAACTTTTCACAAGATTATTCTCAGAAATATTCATCCACCTGAAAAACAGATTTAACTAATATTTCTACAGTAACTGACCAAGTTTAACATCAATGCACCTCGATTCCGATATGACAAGCTGTGCATTTTGACGTTCATTTTTATTAAACCCTGGTACATTAATATTTATTCGTATTATGGACATCATAGGATATATATTTCATCCACAAATTCACAAATTTATGGGCATTTGTTTCACTTTCAATCAATTCCCGCTTCAGAACACATGTATTCCTCCAGGTGTCTTGACTGGTCTTTTCATGTGACTTCTACCCAAACACATTATTTTCTATTTTCATAATCAATTTTGAAGCAAAACTCACACCCTTTATGATAAACCATAACCCTAATATTACAAATAGATGTATAATTGGTTTGAATGAATGTATGTTTATCAATATAAAATTTTCTTTATATTTTCAGATATCACTTCAATCCATTTTTTAAAGTTGAAACCAATTATATTCTTTATTCACACTATTGTCTATTCATACATTTTCTCTATATTCAGAGACACAGGGTGCACGTATTTGTACCCCCAATACTAATTTATATGTCTTCAACATATTGCTTCCAGAAATGGTGGAAGAAATACTCATGTCAACTGATATAAATATACATTTTTTCAGTGTAATATTCTGGACACAAAACGCAAATGTCACACTTTTGATTGTACCAAATCCTAAATAGGAAGTGAGCATGGATTACTAAAACCATCCATGTCCAGGTTGCCTAATGCTCTCAAATGTCTATCCTGTCGGTGACTACATATTTGTTTCTTCCTAAGATTATATATTAAATCTCAACCTGTTGAAAATGTCTAATCCTATCACTCACTTTATACTTTGCCTGATTTTCTAATGTTTCTATTGATAAATGCTTTCCTACATATTTTTTCCAGTTCATCACTGTGACCAACTCTTCACATGTGCTGACATTTACATTCACTCTCTAACCAAAACTCTATTGCTAAAGTACTTTTGGTCCAAATCCTATTCTCACTCTTCTATCTAAACCTACACTATCTTCCTAATCCTACCGACTATCCCTTTTTGACTGGATGTTTTCTTACACATTCAATCAACCAAGGTACATGGTCCTTTGCCATTATATATCGATTTATCTGAGATATCTGTGCAGAACATTGTTCAAAGCTAAGTTTCCCACTCCAGTGCCCAGTGCACTTCTGGGCTTCAAATCTTATCTAGAATTCCATTGTCATACTTATATTTCACCTCTATATTCTTATAAATACCACAGGATCCCAATATTCTTATTCATCCAGCAGAATGATTCCTAACACAAATCGAACCTGTTATTAACCCTAACCATATACTGTTCCCTCAATCTATCTTTACAAAAGAGCAGGACTGAGTTGGTCTTACAATACAAAAATGTAGGGAGACTTTCACCTGCTGAGAAGCTCAAAGGTCTATGCAGATATAATCCCTGGAGAAGATATAGGGAACTATGAAGTACCTGAGAGAGAAAAAGTCATCTTCAATTGCAAACAACCTGGTCATGATGAAGGGATGTGTCTGAATCAGCCTCTATCTTCTTAATGTAGAGAAGATGGACCAAACCAGGCCTATGTAGAGAGCTGTTCCCAGGTGCCTATGGTTGATATAACTTTCTATCTTGTGAAATTGTAACAGGAAATAGGGGCAGCCTCCATCTCATGAGACCCTTGGAAGCAACTGTTAGGACAAAGTGGTTGCAAAGGCAGCAAATTCAATCAGTTCCAGAAAGAAGTGACCTCATCTAATTTTCTTGGTGAAGGAACACTCTAAACTTGGAATCCAGGCACCCAGAGGCAATCCCAGTTCCAGTCCCAGTGGGCTCACTTGTTTAGATTTACAGAGGACAGAGTCCGTCTTTCTTGGTAAATACTGATGTGAGTATGGCCAAATGCCAGGTGAGCTCTTAAGAGGGGCCTTTCCTGAGAAAGCAGGTAGTGTCTCACTGCTGGTCCCGGACAATTTCACAGAGTTAGCCAAAGAGACCTGATCTGAGACAGGACAGGCCGTTTCGGGGGAACATAAAATGGTCCACCAGTCAGAGGGCTCTGCAGATAGTCACATACCTATTTGGAGGAAGGAGGTGCCTTTGTGGTTGTGGGTGTGAGTTTGTGGTTTTGTCTCATGTTCTGAGAATAGGTAGGAAAGGCAGTTTGTTTGGTTTGGAATGGACTGTGTCTACTGAGTGCTTTGACAAGGCAAGTGTTTCTATGTCTGTGTATCCCACCGTGTCTGTGGTTGTAGACATTAGAAAAGAGAATGCATCAATGGATTTGTCATGTCTAGTAGAAAGCTTCTCAGCATTCATCCTGCCTAATTTATGAATGGACTGTGGATTGCCTTATGGATGTGCAACACCTACTATCTTCCAAAGTTCCTGTTTTCTTCGTAGAATTATGGCCACTCTTCAGAATAGGCTTATGATTTTATGTCCACCATATGAACCACCTCCAAGATCTGTGACATGGCTATGTACTGGATAGCTGAAGGGAATGAGAGCATGTCAGAAAACACAGATATCATTGGGATCAGGAGAGTCTCAATGGAGAAACCCTGCTTTGGGTCTTTTGCTTACCTATTTGTCTGTTGCCCTGAATGTCAGGAAGTTCTTTGACTCAGGCCACCCCTTTTTGAAGCCTGAAGAAAACAGTTTTCAAATGAAAATGAATGGGCATCACCTTGGGCTCTTTGCTTAATTGCTTTAGAATGGGATTTGTCTGAATCAGCCTCTTGGCCCTGTGTGAGGCTGTGGCTTTGATTCTCAGCACCTGATGGGTCTAAAGAAGGATCCCATGTGTGCATCCAAAACCAAATTGGCCAAAAGAGCGGTCATTGTGGATGGAGTCTCTCGTCTTCCTCTGTAATGTTCCTGCCTCCATCAAGTGAGAATAGGGATCCTTTGGGTCAAATGAGTTCTTCAAAGCCCTGCAGAGTCTAGCCCATAGGTGCTTGGGTTTTCTCATGACTCCCATTTACAAAAAGAATCTAAACCCCACAGTCACTAGGCCACAAATTGCAGAAGTGGAGCAGTATTAACGGCAGGCCTATTTGATCACTCCTGGTTCACAGGAAGGGAGTCCGGGCCTTTAGGCATATGAGGGGTAAGGAAGCTTCTTTTGGACATTGTCTTGGGCTGTGCCCCTCATAGAATCCTCCAGCCAGAGGTAATGATGAGTGTCTATATGGAAGAAGATGAGGTCCATGTGGGAGTGTTTTGGTTTTAATTGTGGTCACTTGTGTGGCGGTTGGAAGAGATGAATTGGTCCACGTGGGCTGGAACTCTGGCGTAATTACCCTTAGAGACTGCATTCTGGAACTGATCTTAGAGAAGTATTGCAATGAGTTGTGTTGGGATTTTAGGAGGCCACGCATGAAGGTAGTCCTTGGAAAATGAGTCTTGACCCAGGGTTGCTTTCCACAGAGCACTGGGAATCTCAGCCAGGATATCACATGATTTTATTCTGAAAGACTTGGCAGCAATAGTTGAGAGTCAAAACAAACATGGACCTCATATTGTAGACCTCAATGGGCCTGGCTTCATGTGAACTTTTGGCCACTCTTTTGGAAGCCTTGCCTGTGAGAGTTCTCGAGAGCTTTCATTAAAATGAGTTTCCTCAACATTTAATGGTTCCTGAATGAATTGAAACCCACAGTGCCTCCAACTTCATCCTTTAAAAATGGTTAGATAAATACCATGAAATGTTTAAAATTCCCATGAGCAGGTGGCACTGGAAAACCTTTGGCTGTCCTGTTTCTGATTATGAATATACCAGAAGGTGCCTTGATTGACTGGTTTTCATGAAAATGGTATAGAAAAGAGATGCAAGTAAGTTCGAGCCTGCTGAGTAGTGGACCTAGAGAAGTTGTGGGCAGGTGTGTGATAAAAAATCTGTGGTTTGGCCATGTGGATCTGCCTTTGGCTTCCAAATGGATTATGACTGATATGGTGCAGCCAGCAGACCCTTCTCTGAATAGGCATCTTGTTATATGTAGGAGTTTCAGGGCAATGTTCAGAATCAGGTTGCTATGCTCAAGGAGGCAAGCTGGTGGGATAGAAGCATGGTTGGTGCATTTTCCTGCAGACCCTGACCCACCACACGTGACAGAACTCGCTCCAGCACTGTGTCCCAGTTGAACTCCTTGTTTCATGAAGCAAATGCCAAATTGCGAGTGCAGCAGCAAGAAACAGCACGAAAAGTGGAGGATGACCAAATGGGTTCACAGTGCACACGGGGAGACACTTAGCCCCCATTGGTCACAGTTTACCTACAAAGAGAGAATTTAGCAATGCTGCCTCATTTTCATTGGAAAACAAGAAACCATGTGCTCACAAAGGTCACAAAAATGCAGACCCAGCTTGGATGGTCTCACTACAATGGAAGCTAAAGCTCCTGACAACAACATATATTTCATGTGCCCAACCTCAGAGGCAGTTTCTTAATAACTATTTAGGCCAGCAGAGCTCCATGTTTGTGGAGAGTTTACATTGTCCCTTAATTTTGGAAACTCCTCTACCTTCTCCAAATTTGTGAAAATTGAGCAGTTTCCATTGCAGATATGTATTCACAGATTTTCTAACTCTTCTCCTCTAATTGTGTCATACATGGGGCGAAGGTAATGTCAAGGCATTGCTCTGGATGAGAGTGGGAAGATATTTGTGTAGCACATATTTGCATACACATTGCATTCATTTTCAATTTTCTATTCGAAATACTGAATCCCTGACACTATCCCATACCCTACTATGCTCTGACTACTAATCCTAATATGATGGAGAAAAATACCCAAACAGAATAGAAATACAAGCAGTTCAGAGGAGGCATGCTGCATACTTGGACTTACCTTTTGCATGATAAATGGTAGGTGTTATAAATCTGGTCAATTTTCAATTGAAATAGTTCACCATGTGTTTTTAAATTAAACAAATATATGAATTCCTGTCTCCCTTTCTCTGTAGCCTATTCATCACATGTATTTTCATATGCACTTATAGAATCCTACCTGGTATCACATGTACATTTTTGTGAGGTGGCTGACTTGGCAGATACAAATTGTGAGAAGAGATCACTCCTCCAAATTGCTGTTGGAACTGAAAATTCCACCTATAGGGGAACTTCCTAGTAGAACATCATTATACATAAACTCATGTTCAGTAAAATAAATATTTTTGCATCTGTGGATGATATATATTTAAAGATGAATTTCGATTGGCATATATATTGCTACTTTTAAATGTCTGTGTGTGTTTTTTTGTGTGTGTGTGTGTGGGTATGTGTGTGTGTGTGTGTGTGTGTGTGTGTGTATATATATATACACACTCTCCAGATTTTTCAAAATATGAAATATATGTGTCTTATATACACTCTCTAAATTCATTCATGTTCATGCATGTAGATTTATAATAAACTTTCCAAAATATTAGTCTCAGAAATATTCATCCACCTTAAATACATATTTGTTTCCTAGTACTGAAAACTAACTTCACTGAATGGTGCATACAAATGTTAATAATTCTACAGGAACTGATCCAGTCTATCACCAATGCAAGTAGATCCCAATGGGACATGATATATAATATGATGTTCATTTATATTCAACACTGGTACATTATTATTTCTTCAGTTTTTGCTCATCATAAGATATGTATTTCATCCACAAGTTCACAAATTTGTAGGCATTTCTTTAAACTTTAATCACTTCCTACTTCACAACACATGTATTGTCAGGGTTTCTTGACTGGTCTTTTCATGAGACTTCTTTCCAAACACATTATTTTCGATTTCCATAATCACTTTTGAAGTAAAACTCACACACTCTTCATGATAAACCAAAACACTAATATTGACATTAGATGAATAACTGGTTGGAATGAATGATTGTATATGCATATAAGATTTCCAGTAATTTTTCAGATATCAGTTCATCCCATTATATTAAGTTGGAACAAGTTATATTACTTATTCACAGTATGGTCTATTCATGCTTTATCTCTATATTCATAGACATAGGGTACACCTCTTTGTACGCCCAATACTAATTTTATGTCTTCAGTATATTGCTACCAAAAATGGTGGAAGAAATACTTATGTCACCTGATCTACATATACATATTATCACAATAATATTCTGGACAAAAATGTAAATGTTACACTTATGATTGAACCAAGCAAAGCCTAAATGAAAAGTGAACATAGATTACTAAAAACATCCATGTCCAGGGTGCCTAATGCTCTCAAATGTCAATATTATTGGTGACTTCATATTTGTTTCTTTCTAAGATTCAACCTCAAGCCTGTTGAAAATGTCTAATCCTCTCACTCACTTTATACTTTCCCTGATTTTGTAATATCTTTATTGATATCTTCTTTTCTACATGTTTTCCCCACTTCATCCTCGTGACTGGCTCTTCATATGTGCTGACATATACATTCACTCTCTAACTGAAATCCTATTGCTAAAGAACTTTTGTTCCAAATCATATACTCACTCTTCTTCCTAAAACGGCCGACTATCTTCCTAATCCTACCGACTATCCCTTTTTGAAGGGATGTTCTCTTCTACATTCAATCTTCCAAGGTACAAGGTCCTATGCCATTGTATATCAAATTATCTGAGACATCTGTGCAGAACATAATTCAAAGCTAAGTATCCCAATCAAGGGCCCAATGCCCTTATGGGTTTAAAATCATACCTGGATTTCTGTTTTCATACTTATGTTTCACCTCTACATTCTTGTAAATATACCAGGTTCCCAATACCATTATTCATCCAGAAGAATGATTCCTAACACAAATCGAAATCAAACCTGTTATTAACCCTAAACATACACTGTTCCCTCAATCTCATTTTACAGAAGAGCAGGGACAAAGTTGTTCTTACAATACAGAAAAGTAGGGGACCTTCCACCTGCTGAGATCCTCAAAGTTCCATGCAGAAATGATACCTGGAGAAGTTGTAGACAGGTATGAAGGACCTGAAAGAGCAAAAGTCATCTTCGATGACAAACCACCTGGTCAGGATGAAGGGATGTGTCTGAATCAGCCTCTCTCTTCTTATTGTGGAGAAGATGGACCAAACCAGGCCTGTGTGTGTGCCTATGGTTGATATACCATTCTAAATTGTGAAAGTGTCAGAGGAAGAAGGGGCAGCCTCCATCTCATGGGGCCCTTGGAAGCAACTGTTAGAACCAAGTGGTTGCCAAGGCAGTGACCTCATTCAGTTCCAAAGAAAGTGTCATACCTCATTTCCTTGGTGATGGAACTCTCTGAACTTGGTATCCAAGAAGCCAGGCACCCAGATGCAGTTCCAGTCCCAGTCCCAGTGGGCTCACTTGTTTGGATTTACCAAGGACAGAGTCAGTCTTTCTTGGTACCTACTGATGTGAGGATGGCCAAATGCCAGGAGAGCTCTGAAGTTGGACCTTTCCTGAGAAAGCAGGTAGTGGCTCACCACTTTTTCCTGACAAATTCACATAGTTGGCCAAGGAAACCAGATCTGAGAGAATACAGGCCATTTCGGGGGAACATAGTATTGCCCACCAGTCAGAGGACACTCCGGATAGTCACAGACCTACTTAGGGGAAGGAGGTGCCATTGTGAGTGTGGGTGTGTGGTTTTGTCTCTTGTTCCGAGAATAGGTAGGAAAGGCGGTTTGTTTGGTTTTCAGTGAACTATTTCTAGTAAGTCATTTGACAAGGTGAGTGTTTCTATGTCTGTGTATCCCACTGTGTCCGTGGTTGTAGACATGAGAAAAGACAATGCAACAATGGATGTGTCCTGTGTAGTAGAAAGATTCCCAGAATTCATCCTGCCCAATTTATGAATGGACTGCAGCTTGCCTTATGGATTGGCAAAACCTACTACTTTCCTAAGTCAAAGTTTTCTTCCTGAATTCTGGCAACTCTCCAGAATAGTCCCATTGTTTTGTTTCCAAGATATGTACCAACTCCAACGTCTTTGACATGTCCATGTACTGGATACCTGAAGGGAATGGCCAGTATCTCAGAAAACTCAGATATGAGTGTGACCAGAAAAGTCTCAGTGGAGATACCATGCTTTGGGCCTTTTGCTTACCTATTGTTCTGTTGCCCTGAATGTCAGGAAGATGTTGGGCTCAGGCTACCCCTTTGTGAAGCCTGAAGAAAACAGTTTTCAAATGGAAATGAATGGGCATCACCTGTGGCTCTTGCTAAATTGCTTCGGAAAGGGATGTGTCTGAATCAGGCTCTTGGCCCTGTGTGAGGCTGTGACTTAGATTCTCAGCACCTGATGGATCTAAAGAAAGATCCCATGTGTGAAACCAAAACCAAATTCGCAAAAAATTTCAGTCATTGTGAATGAATTCTATTGCCTTTCTCTGTTAGGTTCCTGAAATCAATCAAGTGAGAATAGCGATCCTTTTGGTCAAATGAGTTCTTCAAATCTCTGCAGAGGTGCTTGTCTTTTCTCATGACTCCAGTTCACATAAAGAATCTAAACCCCACAGTCAGAAGGCCTCAAATTGGAAAAGCGGAGCAGTATTAATGACAGGCCTATTTGATCACTCCTGGTTCACAGGAAGTGTGTCCTTCCCACCCTGACTTGAGCCAAATGAGGGGCAAGGGAGCTTATTTTGGACACTCTTTTGGAATGTGCCCCTCATGGAAAGCTCCAACCAGAGGTTATGATGAGTGTCTATAAGGAAGAAGATGGGGCCATGTGATAGTGTTTTGTTTTTAATTGTGTTCATTTGATTGGCGGTGTGAAGAGATGACTGGGTCAACCTGGGCTTGAACTCTGGTTTGATTCCCCTTAGAGACTGTGTTCTGGAATTGACCTCAGAGAAGTATTGCCATGAAAAGTGTTGGGATTTTAGGAGGCCACGCATGAAAGTCACCCTTGGAATCTGAGATCTAGGCCCAGGGTGGTTTTCCAAAGAGTACTGGGAATCTCAGCCAGTATATCACATGATTTTATTCTGAAAGACTTGGCATGGATAGTTTTGAGTCAAAACACACATGGACCTCACATTGGAGACCTCAATGCGCCTGGCTTCATGTGACCTTTTGGCCACTCTTTTGGAAGCCTTGCCTGTGAGAGTTCTCCAGAGCTTTCTTTGAAATGAACTTCCTCAACATTTAATGGTTCCTGAATGAATTGAAAGCCACAGTGCCTCCAACTTCATCCTTGAAAAATGGCCAGATAAATACCATGAAATTTTTAAAATTCCCATGACCAGGTGGCACTGGAGAACCTTTGGATGTCCTGTTGCTGATCTTGAGTGTACCAGACCCTGCCTTAATTCACTGGGTTTCATGAAAATGGTGTAGAACAGAGATGCCATTGAGTTATAGCCTGCAGAGTTGTGGGCCTAGAGAAATGGTGTGCAGTTTTGTGATAATACATCTGTATTGTGACCATGTGGTTCTGCCATTGGCTTCCAAATTCATTGTGACTGCCATGGTGCAGCCAGGAGACCCGTATATGTAAAAGCATGTTTTTATATTGAAAGATTTCAGGGCCATGTTCAGAATCAAGTTGCTATGGACATGGGGGCAAGCAAGTTAGAGCCTGCAGAGTATTGGGCCTAGAGAAGTGGTCTTCAGTTGTGTGATAATACATCTGTGTTATGGCCATGTGGATTTCTCATTGGCTTCCAAATTTTTTGTGACTAACATGGTGCAGCCAGGAGACCCGAATATGTAAAAGCATGTTTTTATATGGAGAGGATTCAGGGCCATGTTCAGAATCAAGTTGCTATGGAAAAGGGGGCAAGGTATGTGGGAAAGAAGCCTGGTTGTTGCATTCTCCTGCAGACCCTGACCCACAACACGTGACAGAACTCCCTCCAGCACTGTATCCCTGTTGAACTTCTTGTATTTTGTGAAGCAAATACCAAACTCCCAGTGCAACAGCAGGAAACACCATGAAAAGTGGAGGATGACCAAATGGCTCCACAGTCCACATGGGGAGACAATTAGACCCCAGTGGCCACTGTTTACCTACAAAGAGTGAATTCAGCACTGCTGCCTCATGTTCACTGGAAAATAAGAAACCATATCCTCCAGGTCACATAGATGCAGACCCAGATTTTATTGTCTCACTACAAAGGAAGCTAAAGCTCCTGAAAATAACGTATGTTTCAAGTGCCCAACCTCAGAGGCAGTTTCTCAAGATGTCTTTACGCCAGCAGACCTCCATGATAGAGGAGTGTTTACCATGTCCCTTACTTTTGGAAACTCCTCTACCACCTCCAAGGTTCTGAACTCTGAGCATTTTCCACTCAAGATATGTATTCACAGATTTTCTAACTCTTCTATTCTAATTGTGACTTACTTCAGGCGAAGGTAATGTCAAGGATTTGTTCTGGATGAGAGTGGGAAGATTTTTGTGTAGCATATATTTGCATACACATTTGATTCATTATTCTATTTTCAATTTGAAATACTGATCCCTGACACTAACTCATAACCTACTGGACTCTGACTACTACTCCTAATATGATGGAGAAAAATAACCCAAACAGAATAGAAATCCAAGCAGTTCAGAGGAGGCATGGTGTATAGTTGGACTTGCCTTTTGCATAAAAAAAGGGTAGGTGTTATAAATCTAGTCAATTTTCTGTTGAAATAGTTATCCATGTGTTTTTAAAGTTAACAAATATGTGAATTCCTGTCTCCCTCTCTCTGTAGCCTATTCAGCACATGTATTTTTATATGCACATATAGAATCCTACCTGGTATCACACGTACATTCTTGTGAGGTGGCTGACTTGGCAGATACAAAATGTGAGAAGAGATTACTCCTCCTAAATGCTGTTGGAACTGAAAATTCAATGTATGGGTAAACTTCCTAGTTAAACAACATTATACATAAATCTATCTTCAGTAACATGAATATTTTTGAATCTGTGGATGATGTATATTTCATGGTGAATTTCAATTGGCATATATATTGCTATTTTTATAGTCTCAGTTTGTGTGTGTGTGTGTGTGTGTGTGTGTGTGTGTGTGTATATATATATATATATATATATATATATATATATATATACTCTCCAGATTTTTCAAAATATGAAATGTATGAGTCTTATTATACACTCCCTGAATTCATTCATGTTCATGTATGTGGATTTATAATCAACTTTTCACAAGATTTTTCTCAGAAATACTCATCTACCTGAAATACATATTTGTTTCCTAGTACTGAAAACTAACTTCAGTGAATGGTGCATACAAATTCTAATATTTCTACATTAACGGACGCAGTTTAACATCAATTCAAGTAGATTCCTATGGGGCATGATGTGTATTTTAACGTTCATTTTTATTCAACACTGGTACATTACTATTTCTTCAATTTCTGCACATCATCGTATATATTTATCATCCACAAGTTAGCAAATATATAGGCGTTTGTTTCACTTTAAATCACTTTCTGCTTCAGAACACATGCATACCTCCAGGTTTCTGGACTGGTCTTTTCATGAGACTTCTTTCCAAACACATTATTTTCAATTTCCATAATCACTTTTGAAGCAAAACACAAACACTCTTCATGAAAATCCATAACCCTAATATTTCATTCAGATGTATAACGGGTAGGATTAAATGTAGTATATCAATATAAGGTTTCCTGTATATTTTCAGATATCAATTCAATCCATTATTTAAAGTTTGAACCAGTAATATTATTAATTCACAGTATTGTCTATTCATGCATTATCTCTATATTCATAGACAAATGGTACACCTATTTCTACCCAAAATACTAATTCATATATCTTCAAAATATTGCTCCCAGAAATGGTGGAAGAAAAACTCCTATTACCTGATCTACATATATTATTTATTATAGTAATATTCTGGACACACATAGGAATGTTCACACTTATGATTGTACCAATGTAAAGGTCGGGCGAGCATCGGAAAAGAGACCACGAAGAGACTGTCTCATGCAACAGCAAAGGGTTTATTGGGGGTCCAGCATGCTGGGGCTCAGAGCTCACTTGAATAGAGAAGAGAGCCCTAAGAACAGCTTAAGCAGAGCTTATGCAATTTACGTGGTGAGAGCAGGGAGGGAAATTTATTGATGGGTCAGGTCGAGTGAGTGGTTTGCATGCCAATGAGAGAGGGAGTACATTCAACAGTTTGGCAATTGGGGACAGCACATTCTGGGAACAAGATTAGCAAACAGTTTTCAAGATTTCATCAGTATTTTGTGAAGCATACAGAAAAACAAGAAGTTAAAAGTACATATTTTATTAACCTTTCATTCCCCACTTCTTATTCTGGTTAATTTTAATCATAAAAATGAGCATTGCGGGGTCTCACATTTTATGTCTTCTAGTGAGGTATATTGTTGTCTGATTACCATAAGTTTAACTTATCCAATTTAAGCTTGTAGAAAGGAAACTAGATGGTTGAGCAAACAGGGTCCTACAATTAGCAATGAAATGAGGATAATTAATGGACTGGCCAGGGCTGATAAAAGCGTAGTTAACCAGGGGGACTGTGTGAACAAATACTCAAACCACCCTTTTTGTGCATCTCTCTCTTGTTGATGTTCTTCTAGGCGTCTTCTTAATTTACTCATAGATTTTTTTACAACTCCAGTATGGTCGGCATAAAATCAACTTTTTCCCTCAATACAGCACGAAAGCCCCCTTCTCTCACGAAGAGGAGGTCCAACCCTCGCATGTTCTGTAAAACAATTTCAGAGAGAGAGGTTAAAGATTCCTATAAAACTGTGATGGAGGTTTTTAATATCTTTAAATTTTGGTCTATTGCTGCTTCTCATCGGGTCATTTGTTGTGTCACATGGACTAGGACAGTGATTCCTGTGCCCACACCTGCAGCAGCTCCTTTTCCTAATAGGATGGCTAAAGTGAGGGATACAGGTTCCCAGAGGAACCGGGTTGTATGCCCCCCTATTTGATATTTAAATTAACCTGCCTCATGATAGAGCACTCTGGGAAACATCTGAACATTACATAATTAATCACATCTGTTGACCATTTTATGAAAACATAAACAATGTTTAAGTATATAGAATTATACTGTTGTAAGGACGGACAAGTCAAGGCACCTAACATAGCACCGAAGACAGCGAAACATACCTATTTGGTTGCAACGGATTTAGAGGGCATTGCTTCTGTTGTAATCAATTAGTCACCTGATCTCCAAATTTAGGTAGTTTCCGAATTTTGTACCCAACATGTAAGGGAAGGGGCTCAGAAGTTCACAGTCTGCATAAGTTCACAAAAAGAAGTTTTCGTTTCTATCGTTTTTTTCATCTGTTCTGGGCAAGTTAACATTTTAAGGACACCTGGAGTGGGAGAGCTTTTTTCTTCTCTTTTTTTTTTCTCACTGCCAGCTGTAACAATGGAGCTCATTTGGTAACTTATTTATCTTAGAAATGTAACCATGTCTGTGAAGCCCCAGCTCAAGGCCAGAGGCCTTGTTCACATGTTTTGTGAAAAACTAGTAAGGGGGAGTCTAGCTTAGGAGTGCTGATTTTTCCAGCCAGTGGCCAAATAGAACAGGGAAACACGAAAAGGGGAAGTTTATCTACATTGAACTCTTTTATAGGGACTCTTTGGCTGAAAGTCCTAAAGTCAGCCATGGTGAAGACTGCTGGAGAAGGTCAGTTAAGACTTTTCTGTGGGCCTGGTATAGACGGGGAAGACAGGGAAGGCGGGTCTGAGAGCAGCACCTTGGGTCTGAGCATGAGGAAGGAGAGATGTAAAAGAATAATGGGAAAGGGGTTTGGAATTTTCCAGGCAACAAAACTTGAGCAGTAGAACAGATAGAGCAGAGGGGAAGATGAAAGTTTGTATCCCAAAAAGCCTGTAAGGGACTTTAAATTCTTAGTAACCTGTTTTCAGTGATGACAGAGCAACTTTAAAGGCCATTTTCATTACATCTTGTATAGGGGTCTGAGGGCTCTCCTTAGCTGGTTTGAGCTTTGGGTTAGCTGGTAAGAGGACCTGGTGGGACCTGGTGCGGGCACTGACAGGAGAAGAGAGTAGTGAGTGGGTGGAGGGGTACCTCAGTACCTGCTACCTCAGCAAGGGGGCAATAATCTGAGAACCGGCGGTTTGGGTTTTTGATCTAGTAATTGGAGGGAAGAAATCAGGTTGCTGAGGTGGGAGTGACAGCAGAGAGTCTGGAGCAGAAAGCTGAGGGTGAGGATCTATTGGATAAGCATAGTTCAGGATGTGAGCGAAGGAGGGAAAATGCCTCCACTTAGGGGAATTTCCTTCCACCCTTTGAGCACTTGACGAAGTTAAAAAGGTCACGGAGAATTTTAGGATCTAGAGACCCCTCTGGGGGCCATCGGTATTGGTTGTGTAATTGGTAATATGGCCAATGCTGTGTATTGAATTTGATGAGGAGTTTGGGTTCCACCAGGCACCACTGTATGCTCACATTCCCATGACTTACAGAAGAAGTCGGCATTTCCCCCACACAGCCATGTCTGTTTGTGGCTTTGATAGTCCGCTGGGCAAACATAGTAATCTAGGCTAGCCAACCTGCATCTGGCTCTCGTGTCCCTACATCCATAATGTTTGTTTCTATTACCTATGATACGGAAAGGATTTATTGTAATTTTAGTTGGATCCCCTTCATCAGGGATATCCCAATAGGAAAGACCTATAGCCAGCTGACAAATGTCTGGGTGGAGAGATGGCCACCATGTCCCTAAAGGGGCTGTATGCAAGATAGACCATACTTCTTGTACAGTAGGATTTGTGATCAGCCATTACTGCTGAACAGGCTGATGAGGGTTAGGACTACTCTTGGCCAAGGGGAGAGTCTGTAGCCTTATCCACATGGCGAATACGCAATTTGAAAGTGTTACCAGTCTTTTCCAGTTTCCAGTCAGATTTTGGACAGGGCGCAGGCCAGAGATGAGAGGCATGGATCCATGAAGTGATTCCGTCTACATTTACCACTGTAGGTGTTATATGTAGCACCTTATATGGTCCTTTCCAGTGGGGTTCCAGGGATGACACCTGATGTCGTCTAATGTAGACGAAGTCTCCTACTTGGTATCGATATGGAGTCCCCTCGTCCCCAGGTTGGTCGGCAGTGGCCAGATGTTTCCACAGATATTGCTGATTTCTTTCAAGAGCTTTAAGTCTGTCAAGCAAGGGGGTGTGGAAGGGATCGTTAGGTCTTAGAGTTTGGGTTAGGTCCCTTACTGGAGGAGGGACCATAGAGAATTTCATAGGGGGTGAGGTTACACAAGGAAACAGAGGAGTATGAGTATTTCTTGCATGAAACAGTGCATAAAGCAGGAGAATAGATCGATCTTTTATGCCGATCTCTAAGCTTGATTTTGTTAAGTCTCTTTAATGGTTCTATTATTTTTTTTTTACCTGTACTGAGCTCTGGGGTCTATAAGCACAATGTAATTTCCAATTAATCCCCAGGGTCCTGGCTAATCCCTGACTTACCAGGGCAATTAACGCCAGTCCATTATCAGACCCTATTGCCTTAGCCAGTCCGTATCTTAGAAAAATATCTTTCAGGATCTTCTTGACCACCATTTGTGCCACTTATTTTGTTGTTGTTGTTGTTTTTTGTGTGTGTGTGTGGGGGGGGGGGAAGGCTTCAATTAATTCATCCTGAAAATGTATCTACAAAGACTAGGAGATATTTAAGTCCATAACTTCCTGGCTTAATTTCAGTAATGTCCACTTCCAAGAATTGTCCTGGTCTGGTTTCTTGTAGGTGCTTTCCTGCAGGAAAGTTGGAAGGGTAAGCATTAACCAATTGACAGACCCGGCAGGCTTTTGTTACCCGTTCAGTTATTTCTTTTGCTCTGAGTCGGTTAGTGGAAAACTCTGTTCTTTATCCTTCAGGAATGCCTGCAGTTTCTTTGAACCAAGGTGAGTGAGTTGATGTACATTTTTAACTTAGTTTAGGGCTTTCTGAAAATGCAAGCTGGGCTCAGTGAAGTTGAGGGTTTCAGTGTCAGTGTCCTTAGATGTTATCAAAAGCTTGCTGGTGCTCAGGGGTCCATTAGAATTGGGCAACTCTCTTTAACAGCGGGTATAAAGGAGCAGCTAAGGACGCAAACCCAGGTATCCATAAGCTGCATAAGCCAGCAGTCCCAAGAAACTCTCTGAGTTGTCTGCTGTTAGATGGGGGTGGTATCTGCTCAATGGATTGTTTTCTGGTCTCAGTGAGCCATCGCTTACTGCCCCTAAGGGAATAGTCCAGGAAGATTACTTCTTGCTGGCAAATTTGGGCTTTTTTGGCAGAAGCACTATACCAGAGTTGAGCAAGCTCGTATAATAATAATTGGGTTCCAGACTCACAGTTTTTCTTGGTGTTGGCTGCCAGTTGCAGGTCATCGACATATTGAAGCAGGGTGACGTCAGGGTGCATAGTTCTGAAGTTGTTGGGGTCTCTGTGGAGGGCTTCATCAAAGAGAGTGGGGGAGTTTTTGAACCCCTGTGGGAGTCTAGTCCATGTTAGTTGACCAGACGTCCCGGTTTCTGGGTCTACCCCCTCGAAATCAAATAGCAACTGACTATCTTTATGCAGAGGCAAGCAAAAGAAAGCATCTTTTAAGTCCAGAACAGTATACCATTTCCGCTCATGGTTCAGAGTGCTAAGCAGATTGTACAGATTATGTACTGTGGGGTGAATTTCCTGCACTCTGTTGTAGATCTCTCTTTGGTCTTGAACGGTGCGATAGTCCCCGGTTCCTGGATTTTTATACTGGTAACAGGGCAGTGTTCCAGTTCAAATGACAGGGCCTTAGGACCCTTAAGGCCAGATATTTCTGAATATGGGGCCTTATCCCATCTTTAGCTTTTTTGCTCAGAGGATATTTTTTGACATTGATGGGGGGGCTGAAGTTTTTAACTCCACTGTTATTGGAGGATGTTTCACGGCTACGTGTAACCCAGCAGTTTTTTTCCTAGGCATCTGCGTAATCTGTTATCCATTTCCGGGGTAGCTTGCCTGTTTGATCAGTCTTGGGGGGTTTGACAAGTTGATGTTCATCTTCTACTGACATAGTAAAAGCCGTGACTATAGGAGTTTTTACTGAAAAATTTAGAAATTTCACTTGGGGGCCTTCAGGGTTAAAAGTTATTCTGGCCTGGAGCTTTTTGAGCAGATGTGTGCCCATCAATGGGCTCGGGCATTCTGGGATTACTAGGAACGAGTGATGGATTTTTTCTTTCCCCAGGTCCATGGTCCTCTTAGTTGTCTAAGCCCCATATTTACTGCCATTAGCCCCTTGAACTAGAGTCCTTTTTGTTTGATAGATGGCCCAATGGGGCCTTAAGGGCTGAGTATACTTACCCTGTATCCACTTCAAAGTTTAACCCCCCCGGCGAGTACTTTGTGTTCTTTTGGCCGGGCCAGCTACCTCCAAGGAAGGAGGGGCTGTGTGTGCCGTGGGGTAGTCACCTGGAGGGCGCTGGGCTGGCCTATATTCCTCCAATGGTGGAGAGTCTGAGTCAGCAGCAGGGGAATCACTTAGAGGTTGTTTGGGGTTGGAGGACAAGGGCAGGGCATAAGGAGGGGGAAGAGAGTCCAGTAGAGTCTTGAGACTCAGGGACAACAGAGGGTGGAGGAGGGGGAGCAGAGGGTTTGAGAGATAGAAAAGTGGGAGAACCAGTAGGAGCGGGGACAGGGACAAGGAAAGGCTTCAACCATGGAAGAGGAGATTTGCAGAGGTCCTGCAAACTAAAGATATATTGCTGTTGATCTGGATGGCTATGTGGCCCTGACTGAAAGACAATATCTCTGAGTTTTTGAATTAGTGTGAAGTAGAAAGATCCTTCTGGGGGCCATCCGACTCCAAAGGTGGGTCATTCTGAGACACATAGAGTCTTCCAGATCTGACGTTTTACTGAAAAAAAGAAGATTCTGAGCCTTTAAGCAGACTTTGGTCCAGTGATCAAGGTTCAGGGACAGAGGCATTGAAGTGCTCTGTCCCATATGAAAGATACACAAATAGTGAAAGCAATGACACACGACACAGACAAGACAAGACAATAAAGACAGGCAATGGACGTCCAATACTGAGAACAGGACTGAGTAGCCAGGAAAACCTGATGGGCTGACAATACCGAATCCAAAACAAAATATCACTGAGTTTAGGAGACTATTGTTACTCGGTTTCCCGAGTTCTCTGGGGCGTCCCCCAGAGACGTGGCCTGTGGCTCTGTGACACTTCTGTCAGCCACCGTCAGAGAGAGCTCATGCTCATCACCAATAGCCATTTTGCCCATCCGTAACCTGAAACCTGAAACAAGAAAGTGGCGCCTTACTTAACCTGAGATGAGCCTATTGGGGGTCTTTCGTCCAACGCTGCTGGAACTCGCTGGGGCCCTCAGATGTAATGGTCAGGCGACTATTGGAGGAAGAGACCACCAAGACACTGTCTCATGCAACAGCAAAGCGTCCAAAATTCTGGGGCTCAGACCTCACTTGAATAGAGCAGAGAGCACTGAGAACAGCTTAAGCAGAGCTTATATACTTTTCTTGAAGAGGGCAGGGAGGGAAGTTTATTGATGGGTCAGGGCAAGTGGGCTGTTTGCATGTAAACGGGTGAGGGTGTACATTCTGCAGTTTGGCAGTTGGGGACAGCACATTCTGGGAACAAGATTAGCAAAAAGTTTTCAAGATTTCAAGAGTGTTTTCTTAAGCATACAGAATAACAGGAAGAGACAAGTACCTATTTTATTTATTTTCAACAAAGCCTAAATGGAAAGTGAGCATGAATTACTAAAAACATTCATGTCCAGGTTGCCTAATGCTCTCAAATGTCAATTCTATTGGTGACTACATATTTCTTTCTTCCTATGGTTATATATTCAACCTCAACCCTGTTGAAAATGCCTAATCCTATGACTCACTTAATAATTTGCCTGATTTCCTAAGGTCTCTATTGATACCTCCTTTCCTACATATTTTCCCAAATTCATTATTGTGACTGACACTTAACATGGGCTGACATTAATATTCACTCTCTAACCGAAACCCTATTGGTAAAGAACTTTTTTCCAAATCTTATTATCACCCTTCTTTCTAAACCTACTGACTATCTTCCTAATTCCACCGACTATCCCTTTTTGACTGGAGGTTCTCTTCGACATTCAATCATCCAAGGTACAACGTCCTATGCCATTGTGTATGGATTTATCTGAGACATTTGTGCAGAAAGTATAACATTGCTAAGTATCCCAATCAAGGTCTCAATGCCCTTCTGGGATGCAAATCTTACCTAGATTTCTGTTTCCATACTTTTAACTCACGTCTATATTCTTATAAATATCACAGATTCCCAATACCATTATTCATCCTGCAGAATGATTCCTAACCCAAATCGAAACTGTTATTAACCATAACCACACAGTGATCTCTCAATCTAACTTTAGAGAAGAGCAGGGACAGAGTTGGCCTTAAAATATAGGGATGTAGGGGATCTTCCACTTGCTGAGAACCTCAAATGTCCATGCAGAAATGATCCCTGAAGAAGATGTAGGCAGCTATGAAGGACCTGAGAGAGCAAAAGTCATCTTCCATTGCCAAAAAACCTGGTCAGGATGAAGGGATGTGGCTGAATCAGCCTCTCTCTTAATGTACAGGAGACGGACCAAACCAGGCCTTTGTGGAGCACTGTTTCTTGGTGCCTTTGATTTATATATCATTCTAACTTGTGAAAATGTCACAGGAAGTAGGGGCAGCCTCCATCTCATGGAACCTTTGGAAGCAACTGTTAGGACAATGTGTTTGCCAAGGCAGTGACCTCATTAAATTCCTGAAGGAAGTAACCTACCTCACTTCCTTGGTGATGGAACACCTTAAACTTGGGATCCAGGAAGCCAGGCACTGAGAGCCAATCCAAGTCCCAGTCCCAGTGGGCTCACTTGTTTGGTGTTACTAAGGACAGAGTCAGTCTTTCTTGGTACCTACTGATGTGAGGATGGCCACATGCCAGGGACCTTTCCTGAGAAAGTAGGTAGTGGCTCTCCACATGCTCCTGACAACGTCACAGAGTTGGCCAAGGAGACCAGATCTGAGAATGGATAGGCCATATCAGGGGAACATAGTATGATCCACCAGTCAAAGGACACTCTGGATAGTTACAAACCTACTTGGGGGAAGGAGGTGCCTTTGTGGGTGTGGGTGTGAGTTTGTGGTTTTGTCTCATGTTCTGAGAATAGGTAGGAAAGGTGGTTTGTTTGGATTGGAATGGACTTTTTCTAGTAAATTGTTTGACAAGGCGAGTGTTTCTATGTCTGTTTCTCCCACTGTGTCCGTGGTTGTAGACATTAGAAAAGAAAATGCATCAATGGATGTTTCCTGTCTTGTAGAAAGCTTCCCAGCATTCATCCTGCCCAATTAACGCATGGACTGTGACTTGCCTTATTAATGGGCAACACCTACTATCTTACTACGTTTCTGTTTTCTTCCTGAATTCTGGCCACTCTCAAGAATTGGCTCATGGTTTTGTGTCCAAGATATGTACCACCTCCAAGCACTGTGACATGGCCATGTACATGATAACTGAAGGGAATGGGAGGATCTCAGAAAACTCAGATATCAATGTGACCAATAAAGTCTCAGTGGAGAATCCTTGCTTTGGGCCATTTGCTTACCTATTGCTTCATTGCCCTGAATGTCAGGAAGGTCTTTGCCTCAGGCCACCCCTTTGTGAAGCCTTAAGAAAACAGTTTTCAAATGGAAATGAATGGGCATCACCTGTGGCTCTTTGCTTATTTGCTTCCAAAAGGGATGTGTCTGAATCAGCCTCGTGAACCTGTGTGAGGCTGCTGCTTAGATTATTAACACCTGATGGATCTAAGGTAAGATTCCATGTGTGCTACAAATACAAAATGGTCAAAATAGAAGTCATTGTGTATGAAGTCTCTCGCCATCTTCTGTAAGGTTCCTGACCTCCATCCTGGCCTGCAAAGGCTAGACCATAGATGCTTGGGTTTTTTCATGACTCCCATTCATATAAAGAATTTATACCTGGCAGTCAGTAGGCCTCAAATTGGAGAAGTGGAGCAGTAATAAGGTCAGGCCTATTTGATCACTTCTGGTTCACAGGAAAGGTGTTTAGGCCACACTGACCTTAGGCAAAATAGGGGCGAGGGAGCATATTTTGGACAGGGTCTTGGACTTCACCCCTTTTAGAAACGTCCAGACAGAGGATTTGATGAGTGTCTACATGGAAGAAGACGAGGGCTATGTGAAAGTGTTTTGGTTTTAATTGTGGTCATTTGTGTGGCAGTTGGAAGACATAACTGTGTCCACCATGGCTTGAACTTTGGTGTGATTCCCCTTAGAGACTGCGTTCTGGACCTGACCTCAGAGAAGAATTGCCATGAATTGTGTTGGGATTTCAGGAGGCCACGCATGAGAGTCCCCATTGGAAACTGAGATATAGGCCCAGGTGGCTCTCCACAGAACACTGGGAATCTCAGCTACGATATCACATGATTTTATTCTGAAAGACTTGGCAACCATAGTTGAGATTCAAAACACACATGGACGTAGCATTGTAGACCTCAATGGGCCTGGCTTCATGTGACCTTTTGGCCACTCCATGGGAAGCCTTGCCTGTGAGAGTCCTCCAGAGCTTTCATTGAAATGAAATTCCTCACCATTTAATGGTTCCTGAAAGAATTGAAACTCACAGTGCCTCCAACTTCATCCTTGAAAAATGGCTAGATAAATACCATGAAATTTTTGAAATTCTTATGACCAAGTGGCACTGAAGAACATTTGGATGTCCAGTTGCTGATCATGAGTGTACCAGAGAGTGCCTTGATTGACTGGGTTTCATGAAAATGGTGTAGAAGAAAGAATCCTGTATGTTGGCGCCTGCTGAGTAGTGACCCAGAGCTGTGGTGTGCAGTTGTGTCATAAAATATCTCTGGTGGGGCCATTTGGATCTGCCATTGACTTCCAAATGTCTTGTGGCAGACATGGTGCAGCCAGTAATCCCTATATGTCTGATCTCTTCATATAAAGGCATCTTGTTATATGGAGAGGTTTCAGGGCCGTGTTCAGAATCAGGTTGCAATGGTTGAGGGGGCAAGCTATGTGAAATATAAGCCTCATTGGTGGATTCTCCTGGAGACCCTGACGCACCACACGTGTGAGAAATCCCTCCAGCACTGAGTCCCTGTTGATCTCCTTGTATTTCATGAAGCAAATACTAAACCCGCAGTGCAGCAGCAAGAAACACCATGAAATGTGGAATATGCGCAAATGGCTTCACATACCACATGGGGAGACACTTAGCCTTCAGTGACAACAGTTTCCCTACAAAGAGAGAATTGTGCACTCCTGCCTCATGTTCATTGGAAAATAAGAAACCATGTCCTCCAGGTCACATAGATGCAGACCCAGCTCTGATGGTCTCACTACAAAGAAGCTAAAGCTCCTGACAACAACATATATTTCAAGTGCCCAAGGTCAGGGAGAGTTTCTCAATAAGTTTTAGGCCGGCAGAGCTCCATGTTTGTGGAGTGTTTACCTGTTTGACCAGGACAGGAGAAAAGATCACTGACTCCAATTAAAATCAAATTAAAGCAAGCTTATTATTTTTCCACTGGCTGAGCTGCCTATCCCTCTCAAAATGGCAGAAACAAGACAGCAACCCCTCCTTTCCTACAGCCCAGCTTTATAGTCCAGTAAGTTACACAAAAGGGGGGTTACAGATAACAGAACTCGGAGAAGCATCACGCTATTGCTAGTTTACAATTTTTTTTTTGCTGGCCCCATCATCAGAATTTATGAGGACCATTAGAGACTCACGAGAGTCGTTGTCTGGCCAGAGAAGGCCAATATTTATGAGGTGTCACTAAATTTTCAGAGAGGGCTGCTATCTGGTCAGAGAGCCAGGCATGGGTGAGTTCAAGGCACGGACAGGCATTCCAAGCAGATTCAGAATTTGCAGTAATTTATAGGAAAGCAAAATTATTTTTCATGACTTTGTGGCAAGATGGCTCCCAATTTTAATAAATGATCAGGTTGGGTTTATCATTCCCCCCCATTTTTTTTGCTTTTTAATATTTTTTAAATTAATTTTTATTGTAGGTTGTTCAAAACATTACATAGTTCTTGATATATCATATTTCACACTTTGATTCAAGTGGGATATGAGCTCCCATTTTTACCCCATATACAGATTGCAAAATCACATCAGTTGCAGAACCATTGATTTACATATTGCCATTATGGTGTCTGTTGTATTCTGCTGCCTTTCCTATCCTCTACTATCCCCCCTCCCCCCTCCCCTCCCCTCTTCTCTCTCTACCCCCTCTACTGTAGTTCATTTCTCCCCCTTATATTTTTCTCCTTTCCCCTCACTTCCTCTTTTATGTAATTTTGTATACCCCTGAGGGTCTCCTTCCATTTACATGCAATTTCCCTTCTCTCTCCCTTTCCCTTTCACCTCTCATCCCTGTTTAATGTTAATCTTCTTCTCATGCTCTTCATCCCTACTCTGTTCTTAGTTACTCTCCTTATATCAAAGAAGACATTTGGCATTTGTTTTTAAGGGATTGGCTAGCTTCACTTAGCATAATCTGCTCTAATGCCATCCATTTCCCTCCAAATTCTATGATTTTGTCATTTCTTAATGCAGAGTAATACTCCATTGTGTATAAATGCCACATTTTTTTTATCCATTCGTCTATTGAAGGGCATCTAGGTTGGTTCCACAGTCTTGCTATTGTGAATTGTGCTGCTATGAACATGGATGTAGCAGTGTCCCTAATGTGTGCTCTTTTTAGGTCTTTAGGGAATAGACCGAGTAGGGGAATAGCTGGATCAAATGGTGGTTCCATTCCGAGCTTTCCAAGAAATCTCCATACTGCTTTCCAAATTGGCCGCACCAATTTTCAGTCCCACCAGCAATGTACAAGAGTACCCTTTTCCCCACATCCTCGCCAGCACTTGTTGCTGTTTGACTTCCTAATGGCTGCCAATCTTACTGGAGTGAGATTTGCAACAAAATGAAACTGAATCCCTTACTCTCTCCATGCACAAAAGTTAACTCAAAGTGGATCAAGGAACTTGATATCAAATCAGAGACATGGCGTTTGATAGAAGAAAAAGTTGGCTATGATCTACATACTGTGGGGTCGGGCTCCAAATTCCTCAATAGGACACCCATAGCACAACAGTTAATAACTAGAATCAACAAATGGGACTTACTCAAACTAAAAAGTTTTTTCTCAGCAAAAGAAACAATAAGAGAGGTAAATAGGGAGCCTACGTCCTGGGAACAAATCTTTACTCCTCACACTTCAGACAGAGCGCTAATATTCAGAATATACAAAGAACTGAAAAAATTAGACAATGAGATAACGAATAACCCAATCAACAAATGGGCCAAGGACCTGAACAGAAATTTCTCAGAGGAGGACATACAATCAATCAACAAGTATATGAAAAAATGCTCACCATCTCTAGCAGTCAGAGAAATGCAAATCATTCCCCCTTTTTTAATATGTCCCTTCCAAATTTTTGATAGGGTAGGGAAAGAGCAATGAGGGAATTTTAATCCCTCAGGTAACAGTCTCCAAATTTTTAGAACTCACCCAAAATTGGATTCCTGGTTTTACCTGACTTAATTAATTACTTATATTGATATTCTATTTATTTTTGGCTCCATAGTTGTAAGACGAGAGGCGTCACTCATTTTGGCTTCTTCTGAGCTGAGAGAGAGTGACGTGAGTGGGCACAGTATAAGGGACATGAGTTGCCTTTTAGAAGTCAGTTGAGGGACATGAGTTGCCTTTTAGAAATCAGTTCGTTTTGAAGTCTGGTTGGGGAAGAACAGGTTGTAAATTCATCTGGGGATGGGTTCTTCTGTGTGAGAAACAAGAACCATGAGTACTGAAAAAATGTTGCAGCAGCTGGAACATGTCACTGTATAGAGGTTCCCTCAGCAGGCTTTAATATTCCCAGTTATCAGGACTGTCAACTTAATATTTAACATTTAGTGTTACAGTTATCCCTCTCCATAAGATACAGTTTAATGATTTAATATCATCTGATCTTGCAAAATCATTTTACTAGTATGACCTCTGTGTGTAATAGAGAAACCTTTAATTCTGTTACTCAGGGCTGGATAATCGTACTAGCAAACACCATCCCTACCTGTAGGATAGGAATATCTGTAGGCCTTAAACTAAAAATTTCTGCCTCTGGCAGCTCCTCTTGATAGTCTCTTTTTATAGTTATCAGGCATTCCTTTCTGGGAATCCTTCTTTGTAGCCTCCAGTCTTACTTATTTGGGGAGGCTAACATAATGTGTATAAAAAATTATTATTATTATTATTAATATTATTATTTAAAATGCCCAGGAATGGCTGTATTTTGGTTTTAACTGTCTTTCCTAAGTGTTTATCATGAAACAGTCAAACTGACTTTTGTTTCTATCTATTGTTAACAGTCAGCTGAGCTTTTATGGGAGTCATTCCTGGGGAAACTTGAGAGCAGCTTCTCAGTTCTGCTAGTGCCATTTGCGCTAGGTGGGTCCAGGTCTTGCTTGACCATGTGGCTACCCTTGGAAGCATCAGGGATGTCTCCCTTCTCTGATGACTCTCCTCTTCTTAGCAAATGCACTGATTGGCTTTCTGTTCTCCAGGGGTCTCATTAATCTCCCAAATTGGGAAGATATGAGGCCCAAAGTTGCAAAGCTCTTTGAGAAGTCCCTTGTTCCCTGGATTCAGACTGACTCAGAGGGCAAGAGCCAAATATTGGTTTTCTTGTCCCTTTTCATGTAACTTTAATATAAATCCTAATCTTAATCATCCAGCAAATAAATTTTAACAGCCTTATATTAAGAGTACTGGGCTTTAATGTCTATAACTTTATAATTATTTATCTTTTTTATTAACTGGGATCTGTATTATTCTGTCTGTCTTGTAGGTGATGACTTATTATCTTAAATTAACCCATGTTGTGTTCTTAAAGCAACACTTCTGTAAAACACTAACAAGGAATCTTTAGATCACTTATAAGGAAATTACAAAATAAAATTTTTTAACAAGAGTAAAAATACTTAGTTCGTGTAATAGCTACCCTGAAGTTTTAAGCTGAGTTATACATTATATCCCCTGTTTGAGATCCTAGAAATCTGGACAGAAAAAAAAACAACTTTTGAACATAACTTTAAATGAAATAATATCTGACCTACTGCTTTCGTAGTCATTCTCACATATAGTAAGATGGGACACAGAGCCTTATCTCAGGTAAGGCAGGACTCTTTATAAAACTTAAGTGTTTTACTTCTAAAGATGATCTTTGTTTTTTTAAATATCATTTTACAAAGATTACATATATTATTTGAGGTCACATGAACATTAGTTAACACCATATGATATCACATTTAAAACATGAATTTAAGAAAGGCTGAAAGTTTTTAACCTTTATATAGATTAGACTCTCATTAACATAAAAATACATTTAAATTGTTCCCCAATGTAAAAAGTAACATACAACTTTACATATCTTATTGATAAGAAGTAAATGAATGCCCAATATATTTTTTTACCATACAACTTCAGAACACCAGCTTGAAATAATGCTCTTTTAAAGTTTCTACCTTACAGATTCGTATACCTGAAAGATATGAGCACATTAATAGCATCACAATTACATTGAAGTTTCTACATTAACCAAGTTTAGCTTTTAAATAAATGGCAGTACAGTGCTCTAAAATAACAGTTCTTATTTAATCAGTTGTTTAATTTTTATGGTTGCTTGCTCTAGAAAAAATAAAACTTAATAAACACAATGTTATGGGTAAACTTATGTTTTAAGAAATTTTTGTCTCTTTAACACATGACTGATTATTACAATCTTATACAGACATTGGTACAAACTTATACAGACCTTAGTAAATCAATCAGATATCTAACAAAAGTACTCATGAATGAGTAATCCCATATCAAATTTACTTTACTTATTTATCAATATATTAGACAAATATATTGAACAGTGTAAACCATTTTTTTGTTGAAGGAAAAGTCTTAGAACCAAGGCATATTAGAACATTTGTAGACATTAATATTTTATTAGATTTTTGAACACCTAGAAAAACTTGTAAGCTTAAATTTAAAGACATTTATTTTTATCTCTTTATCCAATTTAAATTCAACTATTTAAATCACTTGAATTAAAGATCTTTGGATCCACTTTTTAAAATTTGTTTTTATGAGCGTTTTTGTTTTAATGAGTGCTCTTTAAAAATGTTAATTTGTGTATCATATATATGATATACGGACATATGAATATATAGACATACAACACATAACAAAATTGTGCACACATAATAATAGTAAAGGCCTTGTAGCTTTTCCAAGTGAAATATCCATTGCAATGTTTCAAAAACTACACAGTTATTCAAAGATAGAACTGGTCAGAAAAACATCATCCTAGGTCTTTAGGATCAAAATCATGAGCTCAAAAAAAAAAAAATAAAGAATCTAAGGAAAAAATAAGAGTCCTAGAAAAATTGACTGGCCATTAATTAGTAAATACCATACAATTTAATTTTTTTTAGGCCTCAGATCACTCTCCTACTGAGCTTGCAGGCCTCTTTCTTTTGCCATTCAACATAAGTCCTGGCTGAGGTCTGGAAGGAGCAGGAAAAAGCTGCTATTCTGAGCAGACACCTCAGGCCTAAGGCATTTCAACCATAATTTTCAGGTTCAGATGTTGAAAATTATAATACAATTTTAAGACAAAATTCACAAAATTTTATGATACAAGTTTAAGACACAGTTTACAAAATTTTACATCTTTATATCTTGTTTTGTCAACAGATACCATACTATGATTTACTATCCTTGTCCAAATTAATGCACTGGTACACACAGTGACATTTTCCCAGGCTACCCAATTAAAAATTGGTGAAAAAAAAGCCTGAATGATTGGGAAGTTACTTGCCAACTTGGAAGTAGAGTTCTCTAGTTTTCCATCCTAAGTATTTAAGTTCTCTGGCATGAATTATCTGAAATCATAAACTAAACAATTTCCTAAACCCGACTTTTAACTGCAAGATTGTGCAATGCTTCAAAAACCCATTCAGATGCCAGATTGTTACAATAAAACATCATCATTTAGATACACATTCAGCTAAGATCATTCCCAAGAAATGATTTATAATATCAACACATTATTGCACATGTCTTAAAGATCCAGAAACAAAGACACAAGACAGACTGAAAAGAGCTCCAGACTATGGCTTACAGACAGAAGCCTTTAAACCAGAGCAGATAAGAGAAAAATCTCCTACACCAGTGGCACCATAGATTTTCCCACAAGGGAACCAGATGTTTTCACAGAGGGACAACCTGAAATGTAAAATCAAGGGTCTCCATGGTGACTTTACTGTATTTAGTGTCCCCTTTTTCTTTTTCTCTTTTTTAAGAAAACAGAGATGGCAAAATCCTTACAGTGCAGGGAAGGAAGTAGGTAATTCTCTGAAGCAACAGGGCTTGGGCAGCTGCTGGAAGTCCCTCAGTCCCTCCTTTCACTTAAAGGATTAGCTCCTCTTATTCGGTTCCACCCCAAGCATGCTCCGTCTCCTAACATTTCAGTAGTCAGCTCTCAAAGAGTTCCGGGGTGTGGGGGGTACCAAAAATTGTAACTTAAAGTTTGGTTCCTGATTTTGAAGCCAATTAATACCAATTTAATAATGAGGACAGGGTTTGAGAAAAAGAAAAAGGGAGATTTACTGCTTTGCTAACAAAGGAGAAAAACAGGGGTCTCTGCCCAATGGTTGTGATTCTATCGATCTGAAGGGACAAGGGGTTTTAAGGAGTTTCACGTGTTAACCTGGGAGATACTCAGTTCTTAGGTCCCCAGCAGGCATTGCCCTCTGCAGTGGGTGTGCTCCAGGCAGCCAGCTAGGGGCTTCTCTCATCCTGCTTAACAAAGGGTATTAAAGTTCATCACAGTTCTTTAAAACACAGTCCAAATGGGTGTCAGTTTACTTGCTTTATTACCCATTTTCAGTTAAGTTTTACCACAGAAATCACACAACAAAACACACTAAAACAAACCAAAAAAAAAAAAAAAAACATATGAAACACAGAACAAAACACACAAAAAAACAGAAAACCAGCGCAGAAACAGAAAAACAGAGGAACTATGCAACGTCTTGCTAAAGCTCTGGAATAGGAGCTCCTGCGTGCCCATTGGCACCTCTCTATGCTTTCAGAGGAATTCCCTACAGAACATAACAGAGGACAGAATGATTCTCGTTACTGTACCAGACAGGAGTATATGTGTGTCTCCCCAGGACACCACTCTGTCATCAGAAGAGATCTCCCTTAACCGGATATCAGATGTTATATAGGCGCCACTTACCTATGGAGGCCTCCTCCACCATGTGCTTGCTAATAGTTTTAGGGCGGTGGTTCACTGCAGTGCTCCCTGGACCAAAATCTCACACCAAGGCCTTGGAAATTGCCTCTCCATGCCGGAGCCCTGGAGGGAAGGCCAGCTTCAGAATTTCCAGTAGTCTGGTCTTGTGATCTATTGGGGCAGGGTCATCTCGATGGGAAACTACAAAATATTACACCAGGATGCAAGAAAAGACCACTGACTCCAATTAAAATCAAATTAAGGCAAGCTTACTATTTCAAAGTGGATCCAAAGATCTTTAATTCACGTGATTTAAATGGTTCAATTTAAATTGGATAAACAGATAAATATAAATGTCTTTAAATTTAAACTTACAAATTTTTCTAGGTGTTTAAAAATCTTATAAAATATTAATGTCTACAAAAGGTCTAATATACCTTTGTTCTAGGACTTTTTCTTCAACAACAACAAAAAAAATGGTTTAAACAGTCTCCTACTCTAAGCCATTTTCTACCATCAATGGACCCTTCAGGGGGAAACCATGGACACAATTCTCCTATGTATGAAAAGAATAATTTTAAGTCCTTTTTCTTAACATGTGCCCCCTATGTCTTGAGGGCCTCCTTGAGGCCTGACAAAAACAAATCATGTGACGAAACTGCTTGTCCCATGGTGGGTCACTCACCATGTGTCATCCCCACTCTCCTCCTGGATCTGTCTTTCGGTGGTGTCTGCTGAGGCAATCGCAAGCTCCGCTTTTTTAAGTCTTCCCTGAGGACAGGTTTCCCCCTCAGTCAAAGGCTCGAGCCCCAGTAGGTAGGTGCCAGATATCCCGGCCGGCAGGACACATCAACGGGGGTGGTGAACCTAGATGGGGAGTAATGAAGGGACAAGAGACACGAGAGATGACAGCAAGACAGGAGTTTTAATCAAGCTGCAAATTTTTATTGTTCACACAGGGGTATTTATATACTGGGTATGGGAAAGCTCTCTTATTGGCAGTTCCTGGATGTCTTCACAAGGTGAGATAACCTCAGGATGTTTCAGTAAGACAGATGGCCCCATGATGTCTCAGGGAGACAGATGGTTACAGGATATCTCCTAGGCAGGATGTCTCCAAGGGGGCTGTTTCTTGTAAGTGTCAGGCTATTCTATGAAGGAGAAATTCCTTCTACCCCTGACAGTCAGGGATTTAGTATTTTAAATGGAAATTTGGAAAATGAATCCAAAGTGTATGCAAATATGTGCTACACAAAAATCTTCCCACTCTCATTCAGAACAATTCCTTGACATTACCTTCGCACCAAGTAAGACACAATTAGAGAAGAAAAGTTAGAAAATCTGTGAATACATATCTGCAATGGAAAATGTTCAGGAGTTCACATCTTTGGAGGTTGTAGAGGAGATTCCAAAAGTAAGAAACAGGGTAAAAATACCACAAACATGGAACTCTGCAATCCTAAAGACTGCTTGAGAAACTTCCTCTGAGGTTGGCACTTGAGATATATGTTGTTGTCAGGAGCTTTAGCTTCCTTTGTCGTGAGACCATCAGACCTGGGTCTGCATATATGTGACCTGGAGGACATGTTTTTTTTATTTTCCAGTGGACATGAGGCAGAAGTGCTGAAATCTCTCTTTGTAGGTAAACTGTTGCCACTGGGGGCTAAAAGTCTCCCAGTGTAGACTGTGAAGCCATTTGGTCATCCTCAAATTTTTGTCGTGTTTCTAGCTGCTGCACTAGGAGTTTGGTATTTGCTTCATGAAATACAAGGAGTTCAACTGGGACACAGTGCTGGAGGGAGTTCTGTCACGTGTTGTGAGTCAGGGTCTGCAGGAGAATGCACCAACCAGACTTCTATCCCACATAGCTTGCCCGCTTGACCAAAGCAACCTGATTCTGAACATTGCCCTGAATACTCTCCAGGTAACAAGATGCCTTTACATGCAAGGGTCTGCTGGCTGCACCATGTCAGTCACAAGCCATTTGGAAGCCAATGGCAGATTTACATGGCCCCACCACACATGTTTCATCACACACCTGCACACCACAGCTCTGGCCCCACTACTCAGCAGGCTCCAACTAACTAGCATCTCTGTTATACACCATTTTTATGAAACCCAGTCAATCAAGGCACTGTCTGGTACACTTTTGATCAGCAACAGGATATCAAAAGTTTCTCCCATGCCACATGGTCATGGGAATTAAAAAAATTTCATGGTATTTATCTAGTCATTTTTCAACGATGAAGTTGGAGGCACTGTGGGTTTCAATTCTTTCAGGAACCATTAAATGGTGAGGAAGTTCATTTCAATGAAATCTCTGGAGAACTCTCACTGGCAAGGCATCCAAATGAATGGCCAAAAGGTCCCATGAAGCAAGGCCCATTGAGATCTACAATGTGAGGTCCATGTGTGTTTTGACTCTAAACTATGGCTGCCAAGTCTTTCAGAATAAAATCATGTGATATCCTGGCTGAGATTCCCAGTGCTCTCTAGAAAACCAACCAGTGCTTAGATCTCAGTTTCCAAGGGGGAGTCTCTTGTGTGGCCTCCTAAAATTCCAACACAATTCATGGCAATACTTCTCTGAGGTCACTTCCAGAAATCAGTCTCTAAGAGGAATCACACCAGAGTTCAAGCCCAGGTGGACACAGTCATTTCTTCCAACTGCCAAACAAATGACCACAATTAAAACCAAAACACTCCCACATGGTCTTCAACTTCTTCCATAAAGACACTCATCATAACTTCTGGATGGAGGTTTCAATGAGGGGCGGAGCCCAAAAGAGGGTCCAAATAAGCCCCCTTGCCCCTCATTTGCCTAAAGTCAGGGTGGCCTGCACACCCTTTCTGTGAACCAGGAGTGATCAAATAGACATACCGTTAATACTGCTCTGCTTCTCCAATTTGAGGCCTATGACAGTCAGGTATAGATTCTTTATGTGAATTGGAGTCATGAGAAACCCCAAGCACCTATTAGCTAGCCTCTGCATGGCTTTTAAGAACTAATTTGACACAAAGTATCCCTATTCTCACTTGATGGACGTCAGGAACCTTACAGAGGAAGGTGAGAGACTTCATCCACAATGACTGCTCTTTTGGCCATTTTGGTTTTGGATGCACACATGGGATCTTTCTTTAGATCCATCAGATGCTGAGAATCTAAGCTGCAGCCACTCACATGGCTAAGAGACTTATTAAGACATATTCCTTTCCCAAGCAATTAACCAAAGAGCCACAGGTGATGCCCATTCATTTCCATTTGAAAACTGTTTTCTTCAGGCTTCACTAAGGTGTCGCCTGAGGTAAATACCTTCCTGACATTCAGGGCAACAGAACCATAGGTAAGCAAATAGCCAAAAAAGGGTTTCTCCACTGAGACTTTCTTGGTCACACTGATATCTGAGTTTTCTGAGATGCTCGCCATTTCCTTCAGCTATCCAGTAAAAGGCCATTTCACAGAGCTTGGAGGTGGTACATACCTTGGACACAAAACCATGAACTTATTCTGGTGAGTGGCCAGAATTCAGGAAGAAAACAGGAACCTTGGAATAAGAGGTGTTGCCCATCCATAAGTTAAGCCGATGTCCATTCATAAATTGGGCAGGTTGAATGCTGGGAAGCTTTGTACTAGACAGGACACATCTATTGATGCATTCTCTTTTCCAATGTCTAGAACCACGGACACAGTGGGATACACAGACATAGAAACACTTGCCTTGTGAAATGACGTACAAGAAACTGTTCACTCCAAACCAAACAAACTGCCTTTCTTACAAATACTCAGAACATGAGACAAAACCACAAACCCACACCCACACCCACAAAGGCACCTCCTTCCCCCAAGTAGGTCTGTGACTATTTGGAGTGTGCTCTGACTGGTGGGCCATACTATGTTCCCTCGTAGTAGCCTGTCCTGTCTCAGATCTGGTCTCCTTGGCCAACTCTGTGAATTTGTCAGGAGACTGCAGTGAACAACTGACTTTTTCTCAGGAAAGGCCTGTCTTCAGAGCTCTCCTAGCATTAGGCCAACCTCACATCAGTAGGCACCAAGAAAGACTGACTCTGTCCTTGGTAAATCCAAACAAGTGAGCCTACAGGGACTGGTACTGGGACTGGCTCTGGGTGCCTGGCTTCTGGGATCCCAATTTCAGAGAGTTCCATCACCAAGGAAGAGAGGTGAGGTGTCTTCCTTCAGTAAGTGAATGAGGTCACTGCTGGGGCAACCACTTTGTCCTAACAGCTGCTTCCAAGAGTCCCATGAGATGGAGGCTGCCCCTACTACCTGGGACAGTTTCACAAGTTAGAATGGTATATCAACCATTGGCACCCTGGAACAGCTCTCCACACAGGTCTCCTTTGGTCCATCTTCTCTACATTAAGAAGAGAGAGGCTGATTCAGACACAACCCTTCATCCTGATCAGGTTCTTTGCAATGGAAGAAGACTTTTGCTCTCTCAGGTCATTCATAGATGCCTACATCTTCTCCAGGGATCATTTCTGCATGGACCTTTGAGGTTCTCAACAGGTGGAAGATACCCTACATTCCTGTATTTTAAGAACACTCTGTCCCTGTTCTTCTGTAAAGTTAGATTGAGGGAACAGTGTATGGCTAGGGTTAATAACATGTTCGATTTTGGTTAGGAATCATTCTGAAAGATGAATGTCGAAGAGAACATCCATTCAAAGTAGGATAGTCGGTAGGATTTTGAAGAAAGATGGTAGCTTCAGAAAGAAGAGTGAGTATAGGATTTGTAGGAAAAGTTCTTTAGCAATAGGGTTTCGGCTAGAGTGAATGTAAATGTCAGCACATGTGAAGAGTCAGTCACAATATTGAACTGGGGTAAATATGTAGGAAAGCAAATATCAGTATAGACATTAGGAAATCAGGCAAAGTATAAATTGAGTGATAGGATTAGACATTTTCAACAGGGTTGAGGTTGAATGTATAATCTTAGGAAGAAACAAATATGTAGTCACTAATAGGATTGACATTTGAGAGCATTAGGCAACCTGGACATGGATGTTTTTAGTAATGCATGCTCATTTCCGTTTAGGCTTTGGTACAATCAGAAGAGTGACCTTTGCATTTTGTGTCCTGAATATTACTGTGACAAAATGTATATGTAGATCAAATGACATGAGTATTTCTTCCACCATTTCTGAGAGCAGTATTTTGAAGACGTATAAATTAGTATTGGGGGTACAAAGAGGTGTACCCTGTGTCTATGAATATAGAGATAATGTATGAATAGACCATTGTATGAATAAATAATATAACTGGTTCCCCTTTAAATAATAGATGGAATTGATATCTGAAAATATATAAGGAATCTTATATTGATATACAATCATTCATTGTAATCAGTTATACATCTATTGGTTATATTAGGATTATTGTTTATCATGAATGATGTGTGAGTTTTGCTTCAAAAGTGATTATGGAATTTGAAAATAATATGTATGGAAAGAGTTCTTATGAAAATACCAGGCAAGAAACATGGAGGAATTCATGGGTTCTAAAGCAGGACGTGATTGAAAGTGAAACAAATGCCTATAAATTTGCTAACTTGTGAATAAAATATACATCCGATGATGTGCATAAACTGCAGAAATAGTAATGTACCCGTGTTGAATAAAAATGAACATCAAAATACACATCATGTCCCATAGGAATCTACTTGCATTGATGTTAAACTGGGTCAGTTATGATAGAAATATTAGGATTTGTATGCACCATTCACTGAAGTTAGTTTTCAGTACTAAGAAACAAATATGTACTTCAGGTGGATGAATATTTCTGAGAATAACCATGTGAAAGTTGATTATAAATCCATATACATGAATATGAATGAATTTATGGATTGTATAATAAGACACATATATTTCATATTTTGAAAAATCTGTAGAGTGTATATTTATACACACACACACACACACACACACACAGAGACATTAAAAAGTAGCAATATATACACCAATCGAAATTCATCATGAAATATATATAATCCACAGATCCAAAAGTATTCATTTTTGTGAAAATGGATTTACGTATAATGTTGTTCAACTAGGAAGCTAACCCATAGGCTGAATATTCAATTCCAACAGCGTTTTGTAGGAGTGGTCTCTTATCACAATTTGTATCTGCGAAGTCAGCCACCTCACCAGAATGTACGTGTGGCACCAGGTAGGATTCTATATGTTCATATTAAAATACATGTGCTGAATAGGCTACAGAGAAAGGGAGACAGGTATTCACATATTTGTTAAGTTTAAAAACACATGGAAATCTATTTCAAGAAATACTTGAGTAGATTTTTAACTCCTACGCTATATCATGAAAAAGGCAACTCCAACTATACAACATACCTCCTCTGAACTGCTTGTATTTCTATTTTGTTTGGTTTATTTTTCTCCATCATATTATGATTTGTAGTTGGAACCCTGGGCTTGTTCTGCCGGTCGGTCGCAGGTCTGGCTACCTTGCAGGCACGTTCGGCCTCTCTGCTCTGCCCTTACTTTAATTGGGGTGACGTGTCTACCACGCCAGCGGGTCACTGGGCCTGTTCCGGGCGTGGGCGACGACTCTGCTCTGCCACTACTCCAATTGGGGTGACGTGTCTACCATGCCGGCAGGCCGCCTGGCCTGTTCTGCCAGTCAGTCGCAGGTCTGCCTACCTTGCGGGCACGGGCAGCGGCTCTGCTCTGCCCCTACTCCAATTGGGGTGATGTGTCTACCATGCCGGCAGGCTGCTGGGCCTGTTCCGCAGGTCCGTTGCAGGTCTGACTACTTCGCGGGCTCGGGCTGTGGCTCTGCTCTGCCCCTACTCCAATTGGGGTCACGTGACAACCACGCCTGCGGGTCACTGGGCCTGTTCCGGGCACAGGCAGCGGCAATGCTCTGCCCCTACGAGAATTGTGGTGACGTGACTACCACGCTGGTGGGTCGCTGGGCCTCTTCCAGGCGCAGGCGGCAGCTCTGCTCTGCCCCTCTGGCTTGATGACAAAGTGAGAGAGACTTGGGTGTTTGTGAGTCACTTTCTTTACCAACAGACCAACTGTTTCTGTCGTCACTGGTATAGATGAAGTTATCTCCTCCACCGCTTTGTGATGACATCAGATCTCTGCCATGTTGGTATCCCATGCGAACGGCAGCATTTAGTTCCGTTTGCCAGGTGACCAAAGCAACGGGTGAGTCCTGACTGGCCCTCACAAGCCCCATCTCAATCCTGTTGCCACTGCCTATGAAGGATCGGTTGGTATTTACCTCCACAGTATTCAGCAGGACCCGGACCGAGAAGCAGTTTCTGCGGGTTCTTTAGCCCTGGGCCAGAGCAGTTCCAGGAGCCGGAATTTGGCCGCTCCGTGCTCGGTGTATGTTTTGATAGGAGCAGGCTCTAAGAAGAAATTTCTGTGCGTTCTTTAGCACTGAGCCTGAGTAATTTGTCTGCGAGATGCAGGTGAATGGCAGCCTGAAATTACCTGTTCTATAGCTGAATGAGATGCGATCAGTCGAAAACAGCGATAGTGATGTCAGCTCTCCAAGATGGTGGCCGCTGGCTTCCTCTGTGGTATGACCGGTGTGGAGAACCGAATTGGACTGCTTCCTTTCCCCGTCTCAAACCCAGAATTCAGCACTGACCACAGTGATTGCACAGCTGGCAGAAGCCCACAGAATTTTCAGTGCTGTATCTTTGCGTTGCTATCTGGTCGTTTCCCGGTGCGCACAGCAGATTCTAGCCGCAGGGTGATTTGCTGAATAAGCAGCGTGACCCTCCCTGTGGACAAATCACTCAAGTTTGAGCGCCTGTAGCTGATTAGCCAGTGATGGAAATCCTTCCTCTAGGTTTTGGAGCACCTCAATTTTGCTGAAAATTCCTAACAAGATAGCTTTTAGCCTTTCTAACTCGTCATTCTCCACACAGTGATGTGGTACACGGGGATGATGAACTCCCATTGGGGCCATCATATGATCCCCTGAAGTTAGTTGTCAGTACTAGGAAAAAACAAATGTGTATTTCAGGTGGATGAATATTTCTGAGAATAATCTTGTGAAAAGATGATTATAAATCCACATACGTGAATATGAATGAATTTAGGGAGTGTAGAATAAGACACATATACTTCATATTTCGAAAAATCTGGAGAGTGAATACATATATATATACATATATATATATATATATATAAATACACACACACAGAGACATTAAAAAGTAGCATTATGTATGCCAATCGAAATTCACCATGAAATATATATCATCCACAGATGCAAAAATATTCATTTTACTGAACATGGATTTATGTTGTTCAAATAGGAAGCTCACCCATAGTTTGAATTTTCAGTTTGAACAGCATTTAGGAGGAGTGATCTCGTCTAACAGTTTGCATCTGCCAAGTCAGCCAACTCACAAATATGTACGTGTGATACCACGAAGGATTCTATATGTGCATATAAAAATACATGTGCTGAATAGGCTACAGAGAAAGGAAGACAGGAATTCACATATTTGTTAAATTTAAAAACACATAGAGAACTATTTCAATAAAAAATTGACTAGATTTATAACACCAAGCCTTCATCACGCAAAAGGCAAGTCCAACTATACACCATGCCTGCTCTGAACTGCATGTATTTCTATTCTGTTTGGGTTATTTTTCTCCATCATATTAGGATTAGTAGTCAGAGTCTAGTAGGGTATGGTTTAGTGTCAGGGATTCAGTATTACGAATAGAAAATAGGAAAATGAATTCAATGTGTATGCATATATGTGCTACACAAGAAACTTCCCACTCTCATCCAGAACAATGCCTTCACATTACCTTGTCCCAAAGTAAGACATAATTAGAGGAGAAGAATTAGAAAATCTGTGAATACATATCTGGAATGGAAAATGCTCAGGAGTTCAAAACCTTGGGGGTGGTAGAGGAGTTTCCAAAAGTAAGGGACAGGGTAAACCCTCCACAAACATGGAGTTCTGCTGGCCTAAAGACTTCTTGAGTAACTGCCTCTGAGGTTGGGCACTTGAAATATATGTTGTTGTCAGGAGCTTTAGTTTCCTTTGTAGTGAGACCATCAAAGCTGGATCTACATCTATGTGACCTGGAGGACATGTTTTCTTATTTTCCAATGAACATGGCACAGCACAGATTAATTCTCTTTTTGTAGGTAAACTAAGGCCATTGGGGCTAAATGTCTCCCCGTGTGGACTGTGAAGCCCTTTGGTCATTCTCCACTTTTCATGGTCTTTCTTGCTGATACACTGGGAGTTTGGTATTTTTTTCATGAAATAGAAGGAGTTGAAATCGTCCCCGTGTTGGAGGGAATTCTGTTACGTTTGGTGGATCAGTGTCTACAGGAGAATGCACCAGTCAGGCTTCTATCCCACATAGCTTGCCCCCTTGTCCAGAGCAACCTGATTCTCAACATTGCCCAGAATTGTCTCCATATAATAAGATGCCTTTTCATATAAAGGTCTGCTGGCTGCACCATGTCAGTCACAAACCATTTGAAAGCCAATGGCAGATCCAGATGGCCACAACACAGATGTATTATCACACACCCGCACACCACTGCTCTTGGCCCACTACTCAGAAGGCTCCAACTTACTGGCATCTCTGTTCTACACCATTTTCTTGAAACCCAGTCAATCAAGGCACTGTCTGGTACACTCATGATCAGCAATAGAACATTGAAAGGTTTTCTAGTGCCCGCTGGTCATGGGAATGTCCAAAATTTCATGATATTTATCTAGGCATTTTCAAAGATGAAGTTGGAGCCACTGTGGGTTTCCCATTCATCCAGGAAACATAAAATTTTGAGGAAGCTCATTTGAAAGAAAGCTCTGGAGAACTCTCACAGGCAAGGATTCCCAAATAGGGGCCAAAAGGTCACATGAAGCCAGGCCCATTGAGGTCTACAATGTGAGATCCATGTGTGTTTTCTCTCTTAACTATGGCTGCCAACTATTTAGGAATAAAATCATATGATATCCTGGATGAGATTCCAAGTGTGATTTTGAAATCCATCATGGGCCTAGAACTCAGTTTACAAGGGTGACTCTCATGTGTGGCCTCCTAAAATCCCAACACAATTCATGGAAATACTAGTCTGAAGTCAGTTTCAGAACTCAGACTTATGGGGAATCACACCAGAGTCCAAGCCCAGTTGGAACAAGTCATCTTTTCCAACCACCACACAAATGACCACAATTAAAACCAAAAAACTCCCACATGGCACTGAACTTCTTCCATATAGACATTCATCATAACCTTTGGCTGGAGTATTCCATGAGGGGCACAGCCCAAGACAGTGTCCAAAATGAGCTCCCATGCACCTCATTTGACAAACTTCAGGGTGGCCTGGATATACTTCCTGTGAACCAGGAGTGGTCAAATAGGCCTGCCCTTAATACTGATCTGCTTCTCAAATTTGAGGCCTTCTGACTGTGGGGTTTAGATTCTTTATGTGAATTGGAGTCATGAGAAAACCCCAGCAGCTCTGCAGGGCTTTGAATAACACATTTGACCCATAGGATCCCTATTCTCACTTGATGGAGGTCAGGAACCTAACAGAGGAAAGCAAGAGACTTCATCCACAATGACCGATATTTTTACCATTTTGGTTTTAGATACACACGTGGGAACTTTCTTTAGATCCATCAGGTGCTGAGAATCTAAGCCATAGCCTGACAGAGGGTCAAGAGGCTTATTCAGACACATCCCTTTCCAAAGCAATTAAGCAAAGAACCACAGGTGATGCCCATTCATTTCCAATTGAAAATGGTTTTCTTCAGGTTTCACAAAGGGGTGGCCTGAGGCAAAGACCTTCCTAACATTCAGGGCAATAGAACAATAGGTAAGCAAAAGGTCCAAAGTAGGGTTTCTCCACTGAGACTTTCCTGGTCACACTGATATCTGCGTTTTCTGTGATGCTCGCCATTCCATTCTGCTATCCATTACATGGCCATGTCAAAGAGCTTGGAGGTGGTACATATATTGGACACAAATCCATAAGCCTATTCTGAATAGTGGCCAGAATGCGGGAAGAAAACCAAAACTTAGGAAGATAGTAGGGGTTGCTCATCTATAGGGCAAGCTGCAATCCATTCACAAATTGGGTAGGATGAATGCTGGGAAGCTTTCTACTAGATAGGACATATCCATTGTTGCATTCTCTTTCACATGTCTACAACCACGGACAGTGTTGGATACATTTACATAGAAACACTCGCCTTGTCAAATGACTTTCTAGAAACAGTCCACTCCAAACCAAACAAACCACCTTTCCTACCTATTCTCAAAACATGAGATAAAACCACAAACCCACACCCACACACACAAAGGCAACTCCTTCCCCATGTAGATCTCTGACGATCCAGAGTGTCTTCTGACTGGTGGGCCATTCTATGTTTCAATGAAATGGCCTGTCCTGTCTCAGATCTGGTCTCCTTGGCCATCTCTGTGAAGTTGTGAGGATCCAGTAGTGAACCACTTCCTGCTTTCTCAGGATAGGCCCCCTCTTCATAGCTCTCTTGGCATTTGGCCTTCCTCACATCTGTAGGTACCTAGAAAGATTGACTCTGTCCTTGGTAAATCAAAACAAGTGAGCCCACTGGGACTGGGACTTGGAATGGCTCTGGGTGCCTGGTTTCCTGGATTCCAAGTTCAGAGAGTTTCCTCACCAAAGAAGTGGGGTAGGTCACTTCTTTATGGAACTGAATGAGGTCACTGCCTTGACAACCACTTTGTCTTAACAGTTGCTTCCAAGGGTCCCATGAGATGGAGGCTGCCCCTACTTTCTCTGACACTTTCACAAGTTAGAATGGTATATCAAACATAGGCTCCTGGGAGCAGCTCTCCACACAGGCCTGGTTTTGACCATCCTCTCTACATTAAGAAGAGAGAGGCTGATTCAGACACATCCTTTCATCCTGACATCTTTGTTTGCCATGGAAGATAACTTTTGCTCTCTCAGGTCCTTCATAGCTGCCTACGTCTTCTCCAGGGATCATTTCTGCTTGGACATTTGAGATTTTCAGCAGGTGGTAGATACCCTACATTGCTGTATTGTAAGATAAACTCTGTCCCTGCTCATCTGTAAAATTAGATTGAGTGAACAGTGTATTGTTAGGGTTAATAACATGCTCCATTTGTGTTAGGAATCATTCTGTGGGATGAATAATGGTATTTGGAACCTGGTATATTTATAAGAGTATGTAGTTGAAATATAAATATGAAAACAGAAGTCTAGGTAAGATTTGAATCCCAGAAGGGCATTGGGCCCTTGATTTAAATACTTAGCTTTGAATTAAGTCCTGCACAGTTGTTTCAGATCAATTGGTATACAATGGCATAGGACCATGTACCTTGAATGATTGAATGTTGAAGAGAACATCCATTCAAAAAGGGATAGTAGGTAGGATTAGGAAGATAGTCATTAGGTTTAGAATCAAGAGTGAGTATAGGATTTGGACTAAAATTTCTTTAGCAATAGGGTTTCAGGTGGAGAATGAATGTAAATGTCAGCACATGTGAAGAGTCAGTCACAGTGATGAACTGGGGAAAATATGTAGGAAAGCAGATATCAATAGAGACATTAGGAAATCAGGCAAAGTATAAAGTGAGTGATAGGATTAGATATTTTCAACAGGGTTGAGGTTGAATATTTAATCTTCAGGAGAAACAAATATTTAGTCACCAATAGGATTGACATTTGAGAGCATTAGTCAACCTGGACATGGATGTTTTTAGAAATACATGCTCACTTTCCATTTAGACTTTGGTACAATTATGTGTACACGGTGTCTATGAATATAGAGATAATGAATGAATAGATCATAATGTGAATATATAATATAACTGGTTTCAACTTTCAATAATGGACTGAATTGATATCTGAAAATATACAGGAAATCTTATATTGATATACAATAATTCATTCCATCCAGTTATACTTCTAATGGTAATATTAGGGTAATGAGTTTTCATGAAGAGTGTGTGAGTTTTGCTTCAAAAGTGATTATGTAAATCGAAAATAATGTGTTTGGAAAGAAATCTCATTAAAAGCCCAGTCACGAAACCTGGAGGTCTACATGTGTTTTGAAGCAGGAATTGATTGAAAATGAAACAAATTCCTATAAATTTGTGAACTTGTGGATGAAATATATATCCTATGATGTGCAAAAACTGAATAAAATAGTAATGTACCAGTGTTGAATAAAAATAAACGTCAGAATACACATCATGTCCCATAGAAATCTACTTGCATTGAAGCTAAACTGGGTCAGTTACTGTAGAATTATTAGGATTTCTATGCACTATTCACTGAAGTTAATTTTCAGTACTAGAAAACAAATATGTATTTCAGGTGGATGAATCTTTCTGAGAATAATCTTGTGAAAAGTTGATTATTAATCCACATACATGAACATGAATGAATTTAGGGAGTGTATAATAAGACAAATATATTTCATATTTTTAATAATCTGTAGAGTATATATATATATATATATATATATATATATATATATATATATACACACACACACAAAACACACACAGACATTAAAAAGTAGCAATTTATATGCCAATTGAAATTCACTATGAAATATATATTATCCACAGATCCAAAAATATTCATTTTACTGAACATGGATTTATGTATAATGTTTTGCAACTAGGAAGGTAACACATATGTTGACTTTTCAGTTCCAAAATCGTTTAGGAGGAGGGATCTCTTCTCACAATTTTTATCTGCCAATTCAGCCAAACTCACAAGAATGTACGTGTGATACCATGTAGGATTCAATATGTGCATATAAAAATACATGTTCTGAATAGGCTACAGAGAAATGGAGACAGGAATTCACATATTTGTTAACTTTAAAAACACATTGAGAGGGTGAGGGGCAGAGCCACCGCCCATGCCTCCAAGGCAGATGGACCTCTGACCCACTCATAGAACAGGCCCAGCACCCGCAGAGTGGCAGAGCCACCGCCCACACCTGTAAGGTCGGCGGACCTGCTACTGACCTTCACAACAAGCCCAGTGGCCTGCCGGGTTGGTAGGCACATTGCCCCTATTGTAGGAGGGGCAGACCCTCAACTGCACCTGCAAGGGAGACTTTGCAAGGATACAAGAGCAATATAAATATATGGGGGAATTTTCAATAACACAACAGTTTCAACAAGCAGAAAGAAATGCGAACAGTATGAAAAGACAAGGAAAGACAGGACCACAAGCAATGCAGCTCAACTCAAGGTTAGAAGAGGTTATATCTGCAGCATATGGAATGTCTTGAGTGGTCAACAGGTCACATGAAGCCAGGCCCATTGGAGTACACAGTATGAGGTCCATGTGTGTTTTGACTGTCAACTATGGCTGCCAAGTCTTTCAGAATAAAATCATGTGATATCCTGGCTGGATTCCCAGCACTCTGGGGAAAGCCACCCTGGGGCTAGCTCTCAGTTTCCAAGGGCGACTCTCAGGCATGGCCTCCTAAAATCCTAACAAAATTCATGGCAATACTTCTCTGAGATCAGAATCAGAAATCAGTTTCAAAGGGGAATCACACCAGAGTTCAAGCCCAGGTGGACCCAGTCATCTCTTCCAACCACCACCCAAATGAACACAATTAAATCCAAAACACTCCCACATGTCACTCATCTTCTTCCATATACACACTCATCATTACCTCTGGCTGGAGGTGTCCATGAGGGGCCCAGCCCAAGACAGTGTGCAAAATAACCTCCCTTGCCCCTCATTGGCCTAAAGTCAGGGTGGCCTGGACACTCTTCCTGTGAACCAGGATGGATCAAATAGGCCTGCATTTAATATTGCTCCACTTCTCCAATTTGAGGCCTTCTGACTCTGGGGTTTAGAGTCTTTATGTGAATTGGCATCATGACAATATCCAAGCACCTATGGGCCAGGCTCTGCAGGGATTAGAAGAACTCATTTGATGCAAAGGATCCCTATTCTCACTTGATAGAAGTCAAGAACCTTACAGAGGAAGGTGAGAGACTTCATCAACAATAACTGCTCTTTTGGCCATTATGGTTTAGGATGGACACATGGGATCTTTCTTTAGATCAATCAGGTGGTGGGAATATAAGCCAAAGCCTCACACAGGGCCAAGAGGCTGATTCAGACCCATCCCTTACCAAAGCAATTAAGCAAAGAGCCACAGGTTATGCCCATTCATTTCCATTTGAAAACTGTTTTCTTCAGGCTTCACAAAGTTTGGCCTGAGGCAAAGACCTACCTGACTTTCAGGACAACAGCAGGCCCAAAGCTGGGTTTCTCAATTGAGACTTTACTGGTCACACTGATATCTGAGTTTTCTGAGATACTCCCAATTAAATTCAGCTATCCAGTACATGGCCATGTCACAGAGCTTGAAGGTGGTACATATCTTGGACACAAAACCATGAGCCTATTCTGGAGAGTGGCCAGAATTCATGAAGAAAACAGGAACTTAAGAAGATAGCAGGTTTGGCCCAACCATAAGGCAAGCCACAGTCCATTATCAACTGGGCATGATGAATGCTGGGAAGCTTTCTACTAGACAGGAGACATCCATTGATGCATTCTCTTTTCTAGTGTCTACAACCACGGACACAGTGAGATACACAGACATAGAAACACTCGTCTTGTCAAACGACTTACTAGACACAGTCCACTCCAAACCAAACAAACTGCCTTACCTACCTATTCTCAGAACATGAGGCAAAACCTCAAACTCACACCCACACCCACAAAGGCACCTCCTTACCCCAAGTAGAACTGTAACTATCCGGAGAGGTCTCTGACTGGTGAGCCATACTATGTTCCCACAAAATTGCCTGTCCTGTCTCAGATCTGGTCTCCTTAGACAATTTGATGAAGTTGTCATGAGCCAGCAGTGAGACACTACCTGATTTCTCAAGAAAGGCCCCTCTTGAGTGCTCTCCTGGCATGTAGTCATCCTGACATCAGTAGGTACCAAGAAAGACTGACTCTGTCTGTGGTAAATCCAAACAAGTGAGCCCACTTGGACTGGGACTGCGTCTGGCTCTGGGTGCCTGGTTTCTTGGATTCAAAGTTCAGAGAGTTCCATCACCAAGGAAATGAGGTAGGACACTTCCTTCAGGAACTGAATGAGGTCACTGCCTTGGCAACAACTTGGTTCTAACTGTTGCTTCCAAGGGTCCCATGAACTGGAGGCTCCCCCTACTACCTGTGACACTTTCACAAGTTAGAATGGTATATCAACCATAAGCACCCAGGAACAGCTCTCCACACAGGCCTGGTTTTGTCCATCTTGTCTACATTAAGAAGAGAGAGGCTGATTCAGACGCATCCCTTCTTCCTGACCAGATTGTTTACCATGGAAGTTGACTTTTGCTCTCTCAGGTCCTTCATAGCGGCCTACATCTTTTCCAAGGATCATATCTGCATGGACATTTGTGGTTCTCAGCAGGTGATAGATCCCCCACATTTCTGTATTCTAATACCAACTCTGTGCCTGCTCCTCTGTAAAGTTAGATTAAGGAAACAGTTTATGGTTAGGGTAAATAAGAGGTTTGATTTTGGTTAAGAAACAATCTGTGGGATGAATAATGATATGGGAACTTGTGATATTTATAAGAATATAGAAGGGAAATATATGTATGAAAACAGAAATCTAGGTAAGATTTGAAGCCCAGAAGGGCATTCAGCCCTTGATTGGGATACTTAGCTTTGATTTACGTTCTGTACAGATATCTCAGATAAATCGATATACAATGACATAGGACATTGTACCTTGGATGATTGAATGTAGAAGACAACATCCAGTAAAAAAGGGATAGTCAGTAGGATTAGGAAGAGTGTCAGTAGGTTTAGGAAGAAGAATGAGTATAGAATTTGGAACAAAAGTTCTTTAGTCATAGGATTTCGCTAAGAGATTGAATGTAAGTATCAGCACATGTGAAGAGTCTGTCACAATGATGAACTGGGAAAAATATGTAGGAAAGCAGATATCAATAGAGACCTTACGAAATCAGGCAAAGTATAAAGTGAGTGATAGGATTAGACATTTTCAACAGGGTTGAGTTTGAATATATAATCTTAAAAAGAAACAAATATGTGGTCACAAATAGGATTGAAATTTGAGAGCATTAGACAACCTGGACATGGATGTTTTTATTAAACCATGTTCACTTTCCATTTAGGGTTTTGTACAATCAAAAGTGTGTAGTTTGCATTTTGTGTCCAGAATATTACTGTAATAGAATGTATATGTAGATCAGGTGATATAAATATATCTTCCAGCATTTCTGAGAGCAATATTTTGAAGATGTATAAATTATTATTGGTGGTACAAAGAGGTGTACCCTCTGTCTATAAATATTGAGATAATGCATGAATAGTCAATTCTGTGAATAAATAATATAACTAGTTCCACTTTTAATAATGGATTGAATTGATATCTGAAAATATCTTAAAAATCTTATAATGATATACAATCATTCATTCCAACCACTTATACTTCTAATGTAATGTTAGGGTTATGGTTTATCATGAAGGGTGTGTGAGTTTTGCTTCAAAAGTGATTATGGAATTCGAAAATAATGTGTTTAGAAAGAAGTCTCATGAAAAAACCAGTCAAGAAACATGGAGGAATACATTTGTTCTGAATCAGGAAGTGATGGAAAGTGAAACAAATGCCTATAAATTTGCGAACTTGTGGATGAAATATATATCCTAAGATGTGCATAAAGTGAAGAAATAATAATGTACCAGTGTTGAATAAAAATGAATGCCAAAATACACTTCACGTCCCATTGGAATCTACTTGCATTGATGTTCAACTGAGAAAGTTACTGTAGAAATATTAGGATTTGTAAGCACCAGTCTCTGAAGATAGTTGTCAGTACTAAGAAACAAATATGCAGTTCATGTGGATGAATATTTCTGAGAATAATCTTGTGAAAGTTTATTATAAATCCACATAGGGGAATATAATGAATTTTAGGAGTGAACAATAAGACACATATATTTCATATTTTGAAAAATCTGGAGACTGTATATATATATATATATATATATATATATATATATATATATATATATATATATATATATATATATATATATACAAACACACACAGAGACATTATAAAGCAGCAATATTATGCCAATCGAAATTCACCATGAAATATATATCATCCACTGATCCAAAAATATTCATTTTACTGAATATGGATTTATGTATAATGTTGTTCAACTAGGAAGCTCACCCATAGGTTGAATTTAAAGTTCCAAAAGCGTTTAGGAGGAGTGATCTCTTCTCACAATTTGTATCTGCCAAGTAAGCCACCTCACATGAATGTAAGTGTGGTACCAGGTATGATTCTATATGTGCATATAAAAATACATTTGCTGAATAGGCTACAAAGAAAGGGAGACAGGAATTCATATATGTGTTAACTTTAAAAACACACGGAGAACTATTTCAACAAAAAAATTGACTAGATTTATAACTCCTACCCTATATAATGCAAAAGGCAATCCAACTATACACCATGCCTCCTCTGAACTGCTTGTATTTAATTCTGTTTGGGTTATTTTTCTCCATCATATTAGGATTAGTAGTCAGAGTCTAGTAGGCTATCGGTTAGTGTCAGGGATTCAGTATTTCGAATGGAAAATTGGTAAATGAATCAAATGTGTATGTAAATATGTGCTACACAAAAAACCTTTCCACGCTCCTTGAGAACATTACCTTCGCCTCAAGTAAGACACACTTAGAGGAGAAGAGTGAGAAAATCTGTGAATACATATCTGGAATGGAATATGCTCAGGAGTACACTTTAGAAGAGGTAGAGGAGTTTCCAAAACTAAGGGACAGGGTAAATACTCCACAAACATGGAGCTCTTTGGCCTAAAGACTTCTTGAGAAACTGCCTCTGTGATTGAGCACTTGAAATATATGTAGTTGTCAGGATCTTTAGCTTCCTTTGTAGTTACATCATCAAAGCTGGGTCTGCATCTACGTGACCTGGACGACATGGTTTATTATTTTCCAATGAACATGAGGCAGCTGTGCTGAATTTTCTCTTTGTAGGTAAACTGTGGCCACTGGGGGCTAATTTTCTCCCCGTGTGGACTGTGAAGCCATATGGTCGTCCACCGCTTTTCATGGTGTTTTTTGCTGCTGCACTGGAGTTTTGTATTTGCTTCATGAAATAAAAGGAGTTCAACTGGGATACAGTGCTGGAGGGAGTTCTGTCACGTGTAGTGGGTCAGGGTCTGCAGGAGAATGCACCAAGCAGGCTTCTATCCCACATAGCTTGCCCCCTTGACCATAGCAACCTGATTCTGAACATTGCCCTGAAACATCTCCATATAACAAGATGCCTTTACATATAAGGGTCTGCTGACTGCACCATGTCAGTAACATGCCTTTTGGAAGCCAATGGCAGATCCACATGGGCCCACCACAGACGTTTTATCACACACCTGCCCACCATTGCTCTAGACCCACTACTCAGGCTCCAACTTACTGGCATCTCTTTTCTACACCATTTTCATGAAACCCAGTCAATCAAGGCACTGTCTGGCATACTCATGATCAGCAACAGGACAACCAAAGTTTCTCCAGTGCTACCTGGTCATGAGAATTTCAAACACTTCATGGTATTTATCTAGCTATTTTTCAAGTATGAAGTTGGAGTCATTGTGGGCTTCAATTCATTCAGAAACCATTAAATGATTAGGAGGCTCATTTCAATAAACGCTCTGGAGAACTCTCACAGGTAAGTCTCCCCAAAGAGTGGCCAAAAAGTCACATGAAGCCAGGCCCATTGAGGTCTACAATGTGAGGTCCATGTGTGTTTAGACTCTCAAATATTTCTGCCAAGTTTTTCAGAATAAAATCATGTGATATGCTGGCAGATATTCCCAGTGCTCTGTGGAAAGCCAACCTGGGCATAGATCTCAGATTTCAAGGGCGACTCTCATGTGTGGCCTCCTAATATCCCAACACAATTCATGGCCATGCTTCTCTGAGGTCAGTTCCAGAACGCACTCTCTAAGGGGAATCACACCAGAGTTTAAGCCCAGGTGGACCCAGTCATCTCTTCCAACTGCCACAAAAATGACCACAATTAAAACTAAAACACTCCCACATGACCCTCATCTTCTTGCATATATACACTCATCATCACCTCTGGCTGGAGGTTTCCTTGAGTGGTGCAGCTCAAGACAGTGTCCAAAATAAGCTCCCTTGCCCCTCATTTGCCTAATGTCAGGGTGGCCTGGACACCCTTCCTGTGAACCAGGAGTGATCAAATAGGCCTGCCATTAATACTGCTCTGCTTCTACAATTTGGGGCCTACTGACTGTCGGGTATATATTCTTAATGTGATTTGGAGTCATGATAAAACTCAAGCACCTCTGCATGGCTTTGAATATCTTATTTGACCCAAAGGATCCCTATTCTCACTTGATGGAAGTCAGGAACCTTACAAAGGAAGGCGAGAGACTTCATCCAAAATGAGTGCTCTTTTGGCAATTTTAATTTTAGATGCACACATGGGAACTTTTCTAGATCCATCAGGTGCTGAGAATCTAAGCCACATCCTCAAACAGGGCCAGAGGCTGATTGAGACACATCTGTTTCCAATGCAATTAAGCAATTAGCAACAGGTGATGGCCATTCAATTCCATTTGAAAACTGTTTTCTTCAGGCATCACAAATGGGTGGCCTGAGGCCAAGACATTCCTGACATTTGGGCAACAGAATAATAGGTAAGAAAAAGGCCAAAAGCAGGGTTTCTCCACTGAGATTTTACTTGTCACACTGATATCTGTGTTTTGTGAGATGTTCGCCATTCCCTTCAGCTATGCAGTACATGGCCATGTCACAGAGCTTGGATGTGGTACATATCATAGACACAAAACCATAAGCCTATTCTGGAGAGTGGCCAGAATTCAGGAAGAAAACAGGAACTTAGGAAGATAGCAGGTGTTACCATTCAATAAGGCAACCCACAGTCCATTCATAAATTAGGCAGGATGAATGATGGGAAGCTTTCTACTAGACAGGACACATCCAATGATGCATTCTCTTTTTTAAAGTCTAAAACAATGGAAACAGTGGGAAACACAGACTTAGAAACACTCGCCTTGTCAAACGACTTACTAGAAACAGTTTACTCCAAACCAAACAAACCGCCTTTCCTACCTATTCTCAGAACATCAGACAAAACCACAAAAACACACCCAAACCCACAAAGGCACCTCCTTCCCCCAAGTAGGTCTGTGACTTTCCGGACTGTCCTCTGACTGGTGGGCCATATTATGTTCCGACATCATGGCCTGTCCTGTCTCAGATCTGGTCTCCTTGGCCAACTCTGTGAAGTTGTCAGGAGCCAGCGGTGAGCCACTACCTACTTTCTCAGGAATGGCCTCTCTTCAGAGCTTTCCTGGCATTTGGCCATCCTCACATCAGTAGGTAATAAGAAAAACAGATTCTGTCCTTGGTAAATCCAAACAAGGGAGACCACTGGGTTGGGAGTGGGACTGCCTTTGTGTGCCTGGCTTCCTAAATCCCAAGTTCAGAGAGTTCCATTACCAAGGAAGTGAGGTAGGTCACTTCCTTCAGGAACTGAATGAGGTCACTGCCTTTTCAATGACTTTGTCCTAAGAGTTGCTTCAAAGGGTATCATTAGATGGAGGCTGCCTCTACTTCCTGTGACACTTTCACAAGTTAGAATGGTATATCAACATTAGGAACCCAGGAACAGCTCTCCACAAATGTCTGGTTTGGTCCATCTTCTCTACAATAAGAAGAGAGAGGCTGATTCAGCCACAACCCTTGATCCTGACAGGGATGTTTGCTATTGAAGATGACTTTTGCTCTTTCAGGTCCTTCATAGCTGCCTACATCTTCTCCAGATATAATTTCTGAACGGATCTTTGAGGTTCTCAGCAGGTGGAAGATCCCCTACTTTCCTGTATTATAAGACCAACTCTTTCCCTGTGCTTCAGTAAAGTTAGATTGAGGGAACAGTGTAGGGTTAGAGTTAATAACATGATAGATTTGGGTTAGGAATCATTCTGCTGGATGAATAATGGTATTGGGAACCTGCGATATTTATAAGAATATAGAGGTGAAATATATGTATGAAAACAGAAATCTATTTAAGATTTGAAGCCCAGAAGGGCATTGGGCCATTGATTGTGATACTTAGCATTGAATTATGTTCCTCATAGATGTCTCAGATAAATCGATATACAATGGCATAGGACCTTGTACCTTGATTGATTGAATGTAGAAGATAACATCCAGTCAAAAACGATAGTCTACAGGATTAGGATGATACTCGGTAGGATTAGGAAGAAGAGTGAGTTTAGGATTTGGACCAAAAGTTCTTTAGCAATAGGGTTTCGGGTAGAGAATGAAGGTAAATGTCAACACATGTGAAGAGTCAGTCGAATTATGACCTGGGAAAAATATATAGGAAAGCAGATATCAATAGCGACATTACAAAATCAGGCAAAGTATAAAGTGATTGATAGGATTATTCATTTTCAACCGGGTTGAGTTTCAATATATAATCTTAGGAAGAAACAAATATGTAGTCACCAATAGCATTGACATTTGAGAGCATTAGGCAACCTGGAAATGGATGTTTTTATCAATCCATATTCACTTTCCATTTAGGCTTTGGTACAATCATAAGTGTGACCTTTGCACATTTTGTCCAGAATATTACTGTGATAAAATATATATGTAGATCAGGTGACATGAGTATTTCTTCCAACACTTCTGGGAGCAATATTTTGAAGATGAATAAATTAGTGGGAGTACAAATAGGTGGACCATGTGTATATGAATATAGAGATAATGCATGAATAGAACATACTGTGAATAAATAATATAACTGGTTCCAACTTTAAATAACGGTTTGAATTGATATCTGAAAATAAACAGGAAATCTTATATTGATATACAAACATTCATTCCAACCAGATATTCATCTAATGGTAATATTTGAGTTATGGTTTATCATGAAGAGTGTGTGTGTTTTGCTTCAATACCGATTATGGAAATCAAAATAAGGTGTTTGAAACAAAATCTCATGAAAAGACCAGTCAAGAATCATGAAGGAATACATGTGTTCTGAATCAGGAAGTGATTGAAAGTGAAACAAATGCCTATAAATTTGTGAACTTGTGGATGAAATATATATCCTCTCATGTGCAATCCTGAAGAAATAGTAATGCACCAGTGTTGAATAAAAATGAACATCAAAAGACACATCATGTCCCATAGGAATCTACTTGCATTGATGTTAATCTGGGTCAGGTACTGTAGCATTATTAGGATTTGTATGCACCATTCACTGAAGTTAGTTTTCAGTACTAGGAAGATAATATAAATTTCAGGTGGATGAATATTTCTGAGAATAATCTAGTGAAAAGTTGATTATAAATCCACATAAATGAATATGAATGAATTTAGGGAGTGTATATAAGACACATATATAAAATATTTTGAGAAATTTGGAGAATATATATATATATATATATATATATATATATATATATATATATATATATATATACAAAACGCAAACACAGGCATTGAAAAGTAGCAATATATGTGCCAAATGAAATTCATCATGAAATATATATCGTCCACAGATGCAAAAATATTTATTTTACTCAACATGGATATGAATAATACTGTATTACTAGGAAGTTAAAACATTGGTTGAATTTTCAGTTCCAACAGCGTTTAGGAGGAGTTTTCTCTTCTCACAATTTGTATCTGCCAAGTCAGCCATCTCACAATAGTATACGTGTGATGCCAGGTAGGATTCTATATGTGCATATAAAAATACATGTGCTGAATAGGCTACAGAGAAAGGGAGACAGGAATTCACATATTTGTTAACTTTAAAAACACATGGAGATCTATTTCAATTAAAAATTAAGTACATTTATAACACCTACCCTTTATCATGCAAAAGGCAAGTTCAACTATACACCATGCCCCCTCTGAACTGCTTGTATTTCTATTCAGCTTGGTTTATTTTTCTCCATCATATTAGGATTAGTAGTCAGAATCTAGTAGGTTTTGGGTTAGTATCAGGAATTCAGTATTTCTAATGGAAAATAAAAAAATGTATCCAATGTTTATGGAAATATGTTCCACACAAAAATATTCCCACTCTCATTCAGAGCCATGCATTGACATTACCTTCACCCCAAGAAAGACACAATTAGAGGAGAAGAGATAGAAAATCTGTGAATACATATCTGGAATGGAATATGCTCAGGAGTTCAAAACCTTGGAGTTGGTAGATGAGTTTCCAAAAGTAAGGGACAGTGTAAACACTCCACAAACATGGAGCTCTGCTGGCCTAAAGACTTCTGCAGAAAATGCCTCTGAGGTTGGGCACTTGAAATATACGTTGTTTTCAGGAGCTTTAGTTTCCTTTGTAGTGAGACCATCAAAGCTAGATCTGCATCTACGTGACCTGGAGGACATGGTTTCTTATTTACCAATGAACATGAGGCAGCAGTGTTGAATTCTCTCTTCGTTGGTAAACTGTGGCAGCTGGGGCCTAAGTGTCTCCCCATTTGGACTGTGAATCCTCTTGGTCATCCTATACTTTTCGTGGTGTTTCTTGTTGTTGCACTAGGAGTTTGGTATTTGCTCCATGAAATAAAAGGAGTTGAACTGGGACAAAGTGCTGGAGGGAGTTGTGTCACGTGTTGTGGGTCAGGGTCTGCAGGAGAATGCACTAACCAGGCTTATATCCCACAATGCTTTGCCCCTTGACCATAGCAAACTTATTCTGAACATTGCCCTGAAACCTCTCCATATAACAAGATGCCTTTTCATACAAGCGTCTGCTATCTGCACCATGTCACTCACAAGCAATTTGGTAGGCAATGGCAGATTCACATAGCCACAACACAGATGTTTTATCACACACCTGCACACCACTACTCTAGGGCCACTACTCAGCAGGCTCCAACTTACTGGCATCTCTGTGCTACATAATTTTCACCAAACCCAGTCAATCAAGACACTGTCTGGTATGCTCATGATCAGCAACAGGACATCCAAAGTTTCTCCAGTGCCAACTGGTCATGGGAATTTAAAAAATTTATGATATTTATGTATCCACTTTTCAAGGTTGAAGTTGGAGCCACTGTGGGTTTCAATTCATTCAGGAAACATGAAATGCTGAGTAAGCTCATTTCAATGAAAGATCTGAAGAACTCTCACAGGCAAGGCTTCCCAAAGAGTGGCCAAAAGGTCACAAGAAGCCAGGCCTATTGAGTTCTACAATGTGAGGTGTATGTGTGTTTTGACTCTAAACTATGGCTGCCAAGTCTTTCAGAATAAAATCATGTGATATGCTGGCTGAGATTTCCAGTGCTCTGTGGAAAGCCATCCTGGGCCTATATCTCAGTTTCCAAGGGCGACTCTCATGCGTGGTCTCCTAAAATTGCAACAAAATTCATGGCAGTACTTCTCTGAGGTCAGTTCCAGAACTCAGTCTCTAAGGGGAATCACACCAGAGTTCAAGCCTATGTTGACCCACACATCTCTTCCAACACCCACACAAATGACCACATTTAAAACCAAAACACTCCAACATGACCCTCATCTTATTCCATCTAGACACTCATTTTTATCTCTGGCTGGAGTTTTCCATGAAGGACGCAGGCCAAGGCAGTGTCCAAAATAAGCTCCCTTGCCCCTCATTTGCCTAAAGTCAGGGTGCCCTGGACATCCTTCTTGTAATCCAGGAGTGAACAAAAGACCTGCTGTTAATACTGCTCTGCTTCTCCAAATTGAGGACTACTGACTCTGGGGTTTAGCTTTTTTATGTGAATTGGAGTCATGAGAAAACCCAAGCACCTATGGGCTAGCCTCTGCAGGGATTTGAAGAACTAATTTGAAACAAAGGATCCCTATTCTCACTTGATGGAGGTCAGGAGCCTTACAGAGGAAGGCGAAAGACTTCATCCACAATGACTACTCTTTTGCCCATTTTGGTTTTGGATGCACACATGGGATCTTTCTTTAGATATATCAGGTGCTGAGAATCTAAGCCACAGCCTCACACAGCGCCAAGAGGCTGATTCAGACACATCCCTTTCCAATGCAATTAAGCAAAGAGCCACAGGTGAGGCCCATTAATTTCTATTTAAAAAATGTTTTCTTCAGGCTTCACAAAGCTGTGGTCTGAGGCAAAGACTTTGCTGACATACATGGGAAGAGAACAAAAGGTAAGAAAAAGGCCCAAAGCAGGGTTTCTCCACTGAAACTTACTGGTCACACTGATATCTGAGTTTTCTGAGATGCTCGCCATTCCTTCAGCTATCCAGTACATGGCCATGTCACAGAGCTTGGACGTAGTACATATCTTGGACACACAACCATGAGCCTATTCTGGAGAGTGGCCAGTATTCGGGAAGAAAACAGCAACTTAGGAATATAGCAGGTGTTGCCCATTGATAAGGCAAGCTGCATTGCATTCATAAATTTGGCAGGATGAATGCTGGAATGCTTTCTACTAGACAGGACACATCCATTGATGCATTCTCTTTTCTAATGTCTACAACCACGGACACATTGGGATACACAGAAATAGAAACAGTCACCTTGTCAAATCACTTATTAGAAACAGTTCACTCCAAACCACACAAACCACCTTTCCTACCTATTCTCAGAACATGAGACAAAACCACAAACACACACCCACACCCACAAAGGCACCTCTTTTCCCCAAGTAGGTTTCTGACTATCCGGTGTGTCCTCTGACTGGTGGGCCATACAATGTTTTCCCAAAATGGCCTGTCCTTTCTCAGATCTGGTCTCCTTGGTGAACTCCATGAAGTTGTCAGGAGCCAACAGTGAGCCAATACATGCTTTCTCAGGAAAGGCCACTCTTCAGAGCTTTCCTGGCATTTGGCCATGCACACATCAGTAGGTAATAATAAAGACTGACTCTGTCCTTGGTAAATCCAAAGAAGTGAGAACACAGGGACAGGGACTGGGACTGGATTTGGGTGCCTGGCTTCCTGAATCCCAAGTTCAGAGATTTTCATCACCAAGGATGTGAGGTGAGGTCACTTCCATCAGGAACTGAATGAGGTCACTGCCTTGGCAACCATGTTGTCCTAACAGTTGCTTCCAAGGGTACCATGAAATGGAGGCTACCCCTACTTCCTGTGACACTTTCACAAGTTAGAATGGTATATCAACCATAGGCAACTGGAAACAGCTCTCCACACAGGCCTTGTTTGGTCCTTCTTCTCTACATTAAGAAGAGAGTGGCTGATTCAGACACATCCCTTCATCCTGACCAGGTTGTTTGCAATGGAAGATGACTTTTGCTCTCTCAGTTCCTTCATAGTTACCCAGTTAGCCACTACTTCTTCAGGGATCATTTTTGCATGGACCTTTGAGTTTCTCGGCAGTTAGAACATCCCCTACATTCCTGTATTGTAAGACCAACTCTGTCTCTGCTCTTCTGTAAATTTAGATTGTGGGAACAGTGTATGGTTACGGTTAATAACAGGTTTGATTTGGATTAGGAATCATTCTGCTGGATGTATAATTGTATTGGGAACCTGCAATATTTACAAGAATATATAGGTAAAATATAAGTATGAAAAGAGAAATCGAGGTAAGATTTGAAGCCCAGAAGGGCATTGGGCCCTTGATTGTGATACTTAGCTTTGTTTTATTTTCTGCACTGATGTCTCAGATAAATCGATATACAATTGCATTGGACCTTGTACCTTGGATGATTGATTGTCAAAAAGAACTTTCAGTTAAAAAGGGATAGTCGGTAGGACTAGAAAGATAGTCGGTAGGTTTAGAAAGGAGAGTGAGTATAGTATTTGGACCAAAAGTTATTTAGCTATAGGGTTTTTTGTATAGAGTGAATGTAAATGTCCACACATGTGAAGAGTCAGTCACAATGATGAACTGTTGAAAATATGTAGGAAATATATCAGATATCAATAGAGACATTAGGAAATCTGGTAAAGTATATTCGGTAGTGAGTGTTTAACAAAATAGGTACTTGTCACTCCCTGTTATCCTGTATGCTTAATAAAACACTGTTGAAATCTTGAGAACTGTTTCCTAATCTTGTTTCCCGAATGTGCTGACCCCAACTGCCAAACTGCAGAATGTACTCCCTCGCTCGTTTGCACGCAAACATCTCACTCACCCGGACCCATCAATAAACTTCCCTCCCTGCCCTCTCCAATTAAAATATATAAGCTCTGCTTAAGCTGTTCTCAGGGCTCTCTGCTCTATTCAAGTGAGCTCTGAGCCGCCGCATGCTGGACCCCCAATAAACCCTTTGCTTTTGCATGAGACAGTCTCTTGGTGGTCTCTTCCCGTGACGCTCACCCGACCTTTACATATGGATGTTCCACCGAGATCCGGCAGCGGCGGACGAGAGACCCCAACAGGCTTCTCTTGGGGTATGTAAGGTGCCTCTTTCTGGTTTCAGGTTTCAGGTTATGGCTTGGCAAAATGGCTGTCAATGAAGAGTGTGAGCTCTCTCCGATGGTGGCTGACAGACGTGTCACAGAGCCACAGGCCACGTACCTGGGGGACGCCGCTGAGGATTCTGGAATCGAGGAACAATAGTCTCTTCGAATCAGTGATATTTAGTTTCAGATTCGGTATTGCCAGCCCATCGGGTTTTGCCGGCTACTCAGTCCTGGTCTCAGTGTTGGACGTCCATTGCGTGTCTTTATTTTCTTGTCTTGTCTGTGTCGTGTGTCGTTGCTTTTACTGTTTGTGTATCTTTCATTATGGGACAGAGCACTTCAATGCCTCTGTCCCTGACCCTTGATCACTGGACCAAAGTACACTTAAGGGCTCAGAGTCTTTCTTTTTCAGTAAAACCCTGGACCTAGCAGACTCTCTGTGACTCAGAATGGCCCACCTTTAGATTCGGATGGCCCCTAGAAGGATCTTTCTACTTCCCACTAATTTAAAAAGTAAGAGATATTGTCTTTCAGCCAGGGAAACATAGCCATCCAGATCAACAGCCATATATCTTTACTTGGAAGGACCTCTGCAAATATCCTCCTCCATGAGTGAGGCCTTTCCTTGCCCCTGCCCCTGCTCCTACTCCTTCCCCCATGATCTCTCAAACCCTCTGCTCCTCCTCCTCCTCCACCCTGTGTTCTCCCTGAGTCAAAGATTTGACTCTACTGGACTCTCCTCCCCCTCCTTATCTCCTGCCCACATCCCCCAACTCCCAACACCCTCTAAGTGATTCCTCTGCTGCTGACTCAGCCTCTCCACCATTGGAGGAAGCTAAGCCAGCCCAGCGCCCGCCAGATAACTCCCCCGCTGCACACACAGCCCCTCCTCCGCTGGAGGAAACTGGTCCAGCTAAAGGAACTCGCCGGCGGTGAATATTTGAAAATGCTGGAACTCCCGTGATGCTCCCCCTCTATCCCTACGGGCCAGTGACTGTCGACGTCCTTGGGGGAAAAATGCAAGACTATCAATATTGGCCTTTCTCCTCTTCAGACCTATATAACTGGAAAAATAACAATCCCCCTTTTACCGAGGACCCCACCCGGCTATCAGGTGTGGTTGAGTCATTGATGTTTTCACACCAGCCTAATTGGGATGACTGCCAACAACACCTAGGGACTCTCTTCATGACAGAGGAACAAAAGAGAATCCTCCTGGAAGCTAGAAAAAAATATTCTCGGACCAGATGGGTGACCGACACAACTTCCCAAAATATTCAACACGGCTTTCCCTTGAACCAACCCAACTGGGCCCCCAACACCTTTGAAGGTAGAGAGCATTTGTCCACTTATCACCGGGTTCTAATTGCGGGTATTTTAGTGGCCGCTAGGTGACCAACAAATTTGGCCAAGGTAAGAGAGATTATTCAAGGGCCTGATGATTCCCCCTCTATGTGTCTAGAGAGAATTATGGAGGCATATAGGAGATATACTCCTTTCAATCCTCAGGCAGAGGATCAAAATGCATACGCATGATGGCCTTTATTGGGCAAGCTGCCCTGGATATTAAAATAAAGTTACAATGCTTAGATGGATTACAAGATATGACTTTGAGAGATTTAGTCTGAGAAGCCAAGAAGGTATACTATAAGGTAGACACTGAGGAAGAGTAGGGAGCAGAGGGAGGATAAAAGAAAAAGACAGACTAAGGCATTGACTAAGGTCTTGGTCTCAAAAACAAATAGGCGAGAAATAAGAAACATGGAGACAGGAAGGAATACCTGGGCCCACACTACAGGCCACCCCTGGCCTCAGATCCATGTGCCTACTGTAAAGAAAATGGACTCTGGGTCAAAGAGGGCCCTAGAAAGAGACAGCCATGCCAGCCAGCCATTCTGACTCTGGAGGATGACTAAGAACGTCGGGGTTCAGATCTCCTCACAGAGGTCAGGGTAACTTTTGAAGTAGAGGGTACCCCAGTAAACTATGAAGTAGATACAGGGGCAATATACTCAGCCCTTAAGGCCCCATTGGGCTCTCTTTCAAATAAAAGGTCTCTAATTCAAGGGGCTAATTACAGTAAATATCGAGCTTGGACAACTAAGAGGACCATGGACCAGGGGAAAAAATATCCATCACTCCTTTTTAGTAATCCAAGAATGCCCTGCCCCATTGATGGGCAGAGATCTGCTCACCAAGCTCCGGGCCAAAATAACTTTTAACCCTGAAGGCCCCCAATTGGAATTTCTAAATCCTTCAGTAAAAACTCCTATAATTACGGCTCTAAATATGACAGTAGAAAATGTACATCAACTCACTCACCTTGGTTCAAAGAAATTGCATTCATTCCTGAAGGATCAAGAACAGAGTTTTCCACTAACCGACTCACAGTGAAAGAAAATAACTAAACGGGTTACAAAAGCCTTTCGGGTCCATCAATTGGTTAATGCTTACCCTTCCAAGCTTCCTGCAGGAAAGCACCTACAAGGAGCCAGACCAGGACAATTCTGGGAAGTGGACTTAACTAAAATTAAGCCAGCAAGGGATGGACTGAAATATCTCCTAGTCTTTGTAGATACATTTTCAGGATGGATTGAAGCCCTCCCCAGGAAAAAAAAAAAGAAAAAAGAAAAAAAAAGAAACAACACAAATGGTGGTCAAATGATCCTGGAAGATATTTTTTCAAGAAACGGCCTCCCTAAAGTAATAGGGTCTGATAATGCACTGGCGTTTGTGGCTCAGGTAAGTCAGGGGTTTGCCAGGACCCTGGGGATTAATTGGAAGTTACATTGTGCTTATAGACCACCGAGTTCAGGACAGGTAGAAAGAATGAATAGAACCATTAAAGAGACCATAACAAAATTAAGCTTAGAGACCGGCATAAAAGATTGGACTATGCTCCTGCCTTATGCACTGTTTAATGCAAGAAATACTCCCTCTGTTTCTTTGTGTAACCTCACCCCCTATGAAATTCTCTATGGTGCCTCTCCTCCAGGACGGGACCTAACCCCAACTCTAAGACCTAACGATCCCTTCCACACCCCCTTGCTTGAAAGACTTAAAGTTCTTAAAAGAACTCAGGGATACCTGCGAAAACAGATGGCCACTGCCTACCAAACTGGGGAAGAGGGAACTGCACATCGATATCAAGTAAGAGACTTCGTCTAGGTAACATGACATCAGGTGTCATCCCTGGAACCCCGCTGGAAAGAACCATAGCAGGTGCTACTTATAACACCTACAGCAGTAAAGGTAGACAGAATCTCTTCCTGTATCCATATCTCTCATCTCAAGCCTGCGGCCTGTCCAGACACTGACTGGAAACTGGAAAAGACTGGTAACACTTTCAAAATGTGTATTCGAAATGTGGATAAGGCTATAGACTCTCCCCTTCACCACCAGTAGTACTAACCCTCATCAGCCCGTTCAGCAGCGATGGCTGATCACAATCCTACTGGAAAAGAAGTATGGTCTATCTTGCATACAGCCCATTTAGGGACCTGGTGGCCATCTCTCCCCCCAGATATTTGTCAGCTGGGTATAGGTCTTTCCTATTGGGATATCCCTGATGAAGAGGATCCCACTAAAATTCCATTAAATCCCTTCTACACAATAGATAATGGAAACAATCATTATGGATGTAGCGACACGTGAGCCAGATGCAGGTTGGCTTGCCTAGATTACTGTTTGCCCGGCGGTCTATCAAAGACACAAAACTCACGGTTGTGTTGGGGGATAGCCGACTTCTTCTGTAAGTCATGGGGATGTGAGCATACAGGAAGTGCCTGATGGAACCCAAACTCCTAATCAATTTCTGTACAAAGCATTGGCCATATTACCAATTAGATAACCAAAACTGATGGCCCACAGAGGGGTCTCTTGATCCTCAAATCTTCATGACCTTTTTAACTTCTGCAAATGATCAAAAAGGTGAAAGGTGATTCCCCTATGTGGAGGCCTTTTCCCTCCTTTGCTCACATCCTGAACTATGCTTCTCCAATAGATCCTCACACACAGCCTTCTGCTCCAGACCTGCAGCGGTCACTCCCACCTCAGCAACATGATTTCTCCCCTCCATATTCTAGATCAAAAACCCAAACCTCCGCCAATTCTCAGACCATTACTCTCTTGCTGAGGTAGCAGGTACATAGGTACCCCTCCACCCACTCACTAATCTCTTCTCCTGTCAGAGCCCACACCGGGTCCCAGCAGGTCCTCTTACCAGTTAACCCAAAGCTCAAATCAGCTGAGGAGAGCCCTTAGACCCCTATCCAAAATGAAATGAAAATGGCCTTTAAAATTTCTTTGTCATCACTGAAAACAGGTTACTAAGAATTTAAAGTCCCTCACAGTTTTTTAGGGATACTAACTCCCGTCTTCCCCTTTGCTCTACCTGTTCTACTGCTCAACTTTTTGTTTCTAGGAAAATCCCAGACCCCTTTCCCATTATTCTTTTACATCTCTCCTACCTCATTCAGATCAATGGAGCTGCTCACAGCCACACCTTCCCTGTCTTCCCCCTCTGTACCAGGCCCTCAGAAAAGTCTTAACTGACCTTCTCCAGAAGTCTTCACCATGGCTGACTTTAGGGCTTTCAGAAAAAGAGTCCCTATAAAAGAGTTCAGAGTAGATAAACTTCCTCTTTTAGTGTTGCCCTCTTCTACTTGGCCACTGGCTAAAACAATCAGCACTCCTACGCTAGACACCTCATTACTAGTTTTTCACAAAATATGTGAACAAGGCCTCTGGCCTTGAGCTGGGGCTTCACAGAGATGGCTAGATTTTTATGATAAAGATGTTACCAACTGGGCTAAATGGTAACAGCTGGCAGGGGGAAAATATAAAGGGAAGAAAAAGCTCTCCCTCACCCAGGTGTCCTTGAAAAGTTAACTTGCCCAGAACAGAGGAAAAAGCAGGAAAAAAACTGCCTTTTGTGAACTTCTGCAGACTGTGAACTTCTGAGCCCCTTCCCTTACATGTTGGGTACAAAATTCTGAAACTACCGAAACTTGGGTTTCAGGGGATTAGTTGATTACAACAGAAGTAATGCCCTCTGAAACCGTTTGCAACAAACAAGACTGTCTCCCTGTCTTTGGTACTATCTTAGGTGCCTTGCCTTGTCCGTGCCTAAAACAGTATAATTCTATATACTTAAACATTGTTTATGTTTTCATCAAATGGTCAACAGCTGGGATTAATTGTGTAATGCTGCAGATGTTTCCCAGAGTGCTTTCTTATGACGCAGGCTCATTTGAAGATCAAATAGGTGGCCATAAAACCCGGTTCCACTGGGAACATATATCCCTCACTTTAGCCATCCTATTAGGAATAGGAGTTGCTGCAGGGGTGGGCACAAGAACTACTGCCTTGGTCCATGAGACACATCAAATGACCCAATAAGAAGCAACAATACACCAAAACTTAAAGATATTAGAAACCTCTATCACATCTTTTCAGGAATTTTTAACCTCTCTCTCTGAAGTTGTTTTACAGAACAGTCGAGTGTTGATCCTCCTCTTCATGAGAGAAGGGGTCCTTTGTTCTGCATCGATGGAAGAATGTTGTGTTTATGCTGACCATAGTGGAGTTGTTAAAAAATCTATGAGTAAATTAAAAAATGCCTTGAAGAGTGTCAACGAGAGAGGGAGGCCCATAAAGGGTGGTTTGAGTCTTGGTTCACACAGTCCCCTCGTTAACTATGAATTTATCAACCCTGGCCAGTCCAATAATAATCCTCATATTATTGCTAACTATAAAATCCTGTTTGCTAAACCGTGTAATTTCTTTTCTCTAAGCTCAAATTGGACAAGTTGAACTTATGGTAATACCCCACTAGCAGACATAGAATGTGACACCCGGCAATGATCACTTTTATGATTAAAAGTAGCCAGAAGAAGAATTGGGGGATGAAAGGTTAATAAAATAGGCACTTGTTACTTCCTTTTTTTCTGTACGCTTAACAAAACACTGTTGAATTCTTGAGAAATGTTTGCTAATCTTGTTCCCATAATGTGCTGTCCCCAACTGACAAACTGCAGAATGTACTCCCTCACCCGGTTGCACGCAAACTGCCCACTTGCCCTGACCCATAAATAAACTTCCCTCCGTGCCATCACAAAGGAAAGTATATAAGCTCTGCTTAAGCTTTTCTCAGGGCTCTCTACTGTATTCAAGTGAGCTCTGAGTACCAGCATGCTGGACCCCCAATAAACCCTTTGCTGTTTCATGAGATAGTCTCTTGGTGGACTCTTCCTCCAACGCTCGACTGACCTTTACTTGGATGATTGAATGTTGAAGAGAACATCCATTCAAAAAGGGATAGTCGGTAGGATTAGAAATATAGCTGGTAGGATTAGGACGAAGAGTGAGTATAGGATGAACTGGAGAAAATACGTAGGAAAGCAGATATCAATAGAGACATTATGAAATCAGGCAACGTATAAAGTGAGTGATAGGATTAGACATTATCAACAGTGTTGAGTTTCAATATATAAACTTAGGAAGAAACAAATATGTACTAACCAATATCATTGACATTTGAGAGCAATAGGCAACCTGGACATGAATGTTTTTAGTAATCCAGGATTGCTTTCCATTTAGGCTTTGGTACAATCATAAGTGTGACCTTTGCATTTTGTGATCTGAATATTACTGGGATAAAATGTATATGTAGATCAGGTGACATGAGTATTTCTTCTAACATTTTGGGAGCAATATTTTGAAGATGTATAAATTAGTATTGGGGGTACAAAAGTTGTACCCTGTGTCTATGAATATAGAAGTAATGCATGAATTGACAATACTGTGAATAAATAATATAACTGTTTCAACTTTAAATAATGGATTGAATTGATATCTGAAAATATATAAGGAATCTTATATTGATATACAATCATTCATTCCATCGAGTTATACATCAAATGGTAATATTAGGGTTATGTTTTATCATGAAGGGTGTGTGAGTTTTGCTTCAAAAGTGATTATGGAAATGGAAAATAATGTATTTGGAATGAAGTCTCATGAAAAGACGAGTCAAGAAACATAGAGGAATACATGTGTTCTGAAGCAGGAAGTGATTGTAAGTATAACAAAAGCCTATAAATTTACTAACTTGTGGATGAAATATATATCCTATGATGTGCAAAAACCGAAGAAATAGTATGTAACAGTGTTTAATTAAAATGAACGTCAAAATACACATCATGTCCCATTGGAATCTACTTGCATTGATGTGAAACTGGGTCAGTTACTGTAGAAACAATAGGATTTGTAAGGACCATTTAATAAAGTTAGTTTTCAGTACTAGGAAACAAAAATATATTCCAGGTGGATGAATATATCTGAGCATAAACTTGTGAAAATTTGATTATAAATCCACATTAATTAACATGAATGAATTTAGGGAGTGTATATATGACACAAATATTACATATTTTGAAAAGTCAGGAGAGTGTATATATATATATATATATATATATATATATATATATATATATATATATATATATATACAAAAAACACACACAGACACATTAAAAAGTAGCAATATATATGCCAAACAAAATTCATCATGAAATATACATAATCCACAGGTTCAAATATATTCATTATACTGAACATGGATTTATGTATAATCTTGTTCAACTAGGAAGCTCACCCATAGGTTGAATTTTCAGTTCCAAAAGCATTTAGGAGGAGTGATCTATTCTCAGAATTTCTTTCTGCCAAGTCAGCCACTTCACAAAAATGTATGAGTGATACTAAGTAGGATTCTATTTGTGCATATAAAAATACATGTGCTGAATAGGCTCCAGAGAAATGGAGACAGGAATTCACACATAAGTGAACTTTAAAATCAATGGAGAACTATTTCAATTAAAAATTCACTAGATTTGTATCACCTACGAAAAATCATGCAAAAAGGCAGTCCAACTATACATGATGCCTCCCCTGAACTGCTTGTATTTCTCTAGTGTTTGGGATATTTGCCTCCATCATATTAGGATTAGTATTCAGAGTCTAGAAGGGTGTGGGTTAGTGTCAGGGATTCAGTATTTCGTATGAAAAATAGGAAAATGAATGCAATGTGTATGCAAATATGTGCTACACAAAATCTTCCCACTCTCATCCAGAACAATGCCTAGACATCACCTTCGCCCCAAGTAAGACACAATTAGAGGAGAAGAGTTAGAAAATCTTTGAATACATATCTGCAATGGAAAATTATCAGGAGTTCACAACCTTGGATATGGTAGAGGAATTTCCAAAAGTAAGAGACAGGGTAAACCACTCCACAAACATGGACCTTTGCCTGCCTAAAGACTTCTTGATAAACTGCCTCTAAGGATGGGCACTTGAAATATATGTTGTTGTCAGGAGCTTTAGCTTCCTTTCTAGTGAGACCATCAAAGCTAGGTCTGATTCTCTGTGACCTGGAGGATATGCTTTCTTATTTTCCAATGAACATGAGGCAGTAGTGCTGAATTCTCTCTTTGTAGGCAAATTGTTGCCACGGGGGCTAAGTGTATCCACATGTTGACTGTGAGTCCATTTGGTCATCCTCCACATTTCGTGGTGTTTCTTGGTGCTGCACTGGGAATTTGGTATTTGCTTCACGGAATACAAGGAGCTCAACTGGGACTCAGAGCTGGAGGGAGTTCTGTCAGGTATGGTGGGTCAGGATCTGCAGGAGAATGCACCAATCAGGCTTCTATCCCACATAGTTTGCCCCCTTGACCATAATAACCTGATTGTGAACATTTCGGTTAAACCTCTCCTTATAAAAAGATGCCTTTACATATAAGAGTCTGCAGGATGCACCATGTCAGCCACAAGCCATTTGGAAGTCAATGGCAGATCCACAAGGCCCCAGGACAGAAATTTTATCACAAAACTGCACACCACTGCTCTTTGTCAACTACTCAGTAGGCTCCAACTTACTGGCATCTCTGTTCTACACCATTTTCATGAAACCCAGTCAATCAAGGCATTGTCTGGTACACTCAGGATCAGCAACAGTGCATCCAAAGGTTCTCCTGTACCACCTGGTCAAGGGAATTTCAAAAATGTCATGGTATTTATCTAGCCATTTTTCAAGGATGATATTGGAGGCACTGTGAGTTCCAATTATTTTAGGAACCATTCAATGGTGAGGAAGCTCATTTCAATGAATGCTCTGGAGAACTCTCAAAGGCAAGTCATCCAAAAAAGTGGCAAAATGGTCACGTTAATCCAGGCCCATTGAGGTCTACAAAGTCAGGTCCATGTTTGTTTTGACTCTCAACTATGTCTGCCAAGACTTTCAGAAAAAAATCATGTGATATCCTGGCTGAGATTCCCAGTGCTGTGTGGAAAGCCACCCTGAGCCTAGATCTCAGTTTCCAATGGCGACTCTCATGCGTGGCCTCCTAAAATCCCAACGCAATTCATGGCAATACTTGTATGAGTTCAGTTCCAGAACTCAGTCTCTTAGGGGAAACACACCAGAGTTCCAGCTGAGGTGGACCAAGTAATCTCTTCCAACCACAATTAAAACCAAAACACTCCCACATGGCCCACATCTTCTTCCATTGAGACACTCATCAAAACCTCTGGCTGAAGGTTTACATGATGGGTGCAGCCCAAGACAGTGTCCAAAATATGCTCCCTTGCCCCTCTTTTGCCTAAAGTAAGGGTGGACTGGACCCCTTTCCTCTGAACCTGGAGTGATCAAATAAGCCTGCCGTTAATACTGCTCTGATTCTCCAATTTGAGGCCTACTGACTGTCAGGTATAGATTCTTTATGTGATTTGGAGTAATGAGGAAACACAAGCACCTATTGTCTACCCTCTGCAGGCCTTTGAAGAACTCATTTTAACCAAAGGATCCCTATTCTCACTTGATGGAGGTCAGGAACCTAACAGAGAAAGGCAAGAGATTTCTTCCATAATGACTGATATTTTTACATTTCGGTTTTCGATACACACATGGGAACGTACTTTAGATCCATCAGGTGCTGAGAATCTAACTCATAGCCTGACACAGGGACAAGAGGCTTATTCAGACACATCCTTTTCCAAAGCAATTAACCAAAGAGCTACAGGTGATGCCCATTAATTTCCATTTGAAAACTGTTTTCTTCAGGCTTCAAAAAGGGGTGGCCTGAGGCAAGAAACTTTCTTACACTCAGGGCAACAGAACAATAGGTAAGCAAAAGGCCCAAAGCAGGGTTTCTCCACTGAGACTTTCCTGGTCACATTGATATCTGCATTTTCTGCGATGCTCGCCACTCCATTCTGCTATCCAGTACATGGTCATGTCACAGAGCTTGGAGGTGGCACATATCTTGGACACAAAAACATGAGCCTATTCTGGATAGTGGCCAGAATTCGGGAAGAAAACAGGAACATAGGAGGATAGTAGGGGTTGCTCATCCATAAGTCAAGCTACAATCCACTCATAAATTGAGTAGGATGAATGCTGGGAAGCTTTCTACTAGACAGGACGTATTCATTGATGCATTCTCTTTTCTCATGTCTACAAACACGGACACAGTGGGATACACAGACACTAGCCTTGTCAAACGGCTTTCTAGAAGTACTCCACTCCATACCAAACAAACTGCCTTTCCTACCTATTCTGAGAACATGAATAAAAACCACAAACTTACACCAACAACCACAAAGGCACTTCCTACCCCCAATAAGTCTTTGACTATCCAGAGTGTCCTCGGACTGGTCGACCATAGTATGTTACCCTGAATTGGCCTGTCCTGTCTCAGATCTGGTCTCCTCGGCCAACTCTGTGAAGTTGTCAGGAACCAACTGTGAGCGACTACCTGCTTTCTTAGGAAAGGTCCCTCTACAGAGCTCTCCTGGCATTTGTCCATCTTCACATCAGTAGATACCAAAAAAGACTGTCT